>NW_026897023.1:0-281485 GCF_033153095.1 Gastrolobium bilobum | reverse complement strand
CTCTCATCTCTTTTCTCTCCATCACATAATATATCTGAATCATAGAAATTATTGGGACATTTTCTAGGGCATTTCACATGTTGATTTCCTATATCATTCTTAGGATTGCATGTTGATATTAGTTTTATTTGTATTATTCTACTGATCTATTGCTTTTGACTGATATTTTGGGGATGAGACAACAAACCCAGCGTATGTTGGTTCCAAATTGTTTTTACAAAACATACCCAGCGCACACACACACAAGGTGTTCGTGGAAATGCCTGACCCAAAAAAATTGGCCTGGCGCTAAAACGTTTGGTTTCAACGTTTTAGCGCCCGTCCGGTTTTTACACACGTTTAAGGCCAGGACGCTAAAACGCTCAGTGTGACCATTTTAGCGCCCAGGCCCTGTTTCATACAAAATTGATGGTCTACATTATGGCATTGTGGGGTTGTAATTCATACATGTTTTGATCCAAATTCCCCACTACAAGAGTTCTAAATCTGGGAATTGTGGAACTAGATTCATGATATGTAATTGTTTGACATTTGGACTGATTTTCTCTTGTTTGTGTAGGCACAATGTCTTCTTCTTCTCAACCAGCTCCCTCTACACAGGGGAAGAAGAGATATAAGAAGCGAGCCCGAGTGAATCAAGGAGGAGATATTGAGGCTGAGCCTACCCCACAATTTGATGCTCACTTTTGGAAGAGTGAGGAACATGAGAAACGTTATACTGACAAGACTTCCAAGAGGCCATTTGTGAGAGAAAGAAAATTCGTTCTAGAAAAGGATGAATATCCTCAGTTTCAGTCTCAGCTGAAGACCAGGGATTGGGCAACTTTTGGAAAAATATTGGGTGATAGCAGCCCTAACATAGCAAGGGAATTCTTTGTTAATGCGTTTAATGGAGATCAAGGAGGCAAGAGGACCTTCACTAGCTGGGTGAGGGGAAAGAAAGTGAAGTACGATGCTAACACCATCCAAAAGCTACTGAAGATACGGTTCTGTGACTATATCAATAATGCCAGTTGTGAGTTCAGGAAGAACTGGCAGAAAATTGAAATTCCACCAAGGAGAAGTGACCCAGACTTTGAAACCTAGACCAAGATGGGGGTAGCTGAGCCCATTTTGCAGACTATAGCCAAACCTGGTGAAACTTGGGAGTTAACCAAGGATAAGGTTGCTCCTAAGTTGCTTTGGTTGAGGCATTTAAATGGTGAGGCTAGAGTATGGTTTCACTTTGTAATCTCAAATGTCATGCCCTCTTCCAACCAGGCAGAGGTCATCCTGAAGAGAGCTGTCCTGATTCACACTATCATGACCAAGGCGAAGGTGGAACTTCCTATTCTTCTTCAGGACAACATTTATGATATGGCTCACTCTGACAGTGACTCTGCTGCTTTGGGTCACTGTTCCTTGATTCAGCTGCTTTGTCAGAAAGCTGGTGTAGATGTTACTGATAATGGGGCACCAACTAAATTGCACCCTACAATTGATGCCGCAATGATAACAAAGCAATTGAAGATAGGAGGAGGGGAGGCCACAGGATTGACCCCTGGTAGGAAGTCAACAGCTGAGAGTGATGATGAGTTAGAAGAAAGGCTACGGTCAGGGGAGCAATGGACGGTGAATACTGACTTCCGTATGAGACATTTGCGCAGGCGTCTTCGGTTTATGCAGTCCAGCCAGCACTCATTTCAGACATATATGGTGACAATGATGAAATCAATATGTGAGGCCCAGGGTTTAGATGTTATTGATTACCAGCCTGCTGTTTACCCTCATTCTGATGAGGAGGAAGCCTTTGAGGAAATTGCCCGGACTCACTATGCTGATCATGTGGATGGAGCTGCGCCTGCTGATGGTGCTACATCTTCCCATGCTGCACACGCTTCAGAGAGACAGCCTGGTGTTGATGCCACTACCACAGAGACCACTGCTGCTGCTGCTGATACTGGTGCTATGGATGCGGACAGAGGTTATTGATTCTGAGTACAACCCCTTGCCTACTGCTGATCCAGGCTCATATTTGGTGTTTAGTGATGATAAGGAGTCTACTGACTAGACTCCTCATTTTGTTTTTACACATTTTCTGTTTTTATGGTTTTATTTTGGATACTTTTAGTTACCTTTGGTATTATTTTTAATTTTGTACATTTGTTAGTACATTGAGATTCTCTGTTTGAATGATGCACTTTTGAAATAGTACTGATGCTATTTGTTGATATGTGAATGTGTTTCAGAACTTGTCAACTGCCTTTTAGATTTAAATTAGTTGCTGGGGACAACAACGTTTAAATCTGGGAATGAGGTGTGAATGAATGACATGATTATGGTGGTATCACACAGTTGATGATGACACACAGTTGATGAGCCACAAACAGGGAAACATCTCAATCCTTTCTTTTAAATTCTTGTGAATGTAGTTTTAGGTAGTTTAGGTAGTGTTGTATATGTACAAAGGTTGGATTTAGAGTTGAGATGATGTGAATTTTATGAGGATAGGATGATCAAAGTTTTACATGATTGATCAAATTTTTTTGATGCAATTTGAAATCCTTGCATGTGTGCTAAATGATATGTTTGCATGACTCATGCTATGTGAGGAGTAGAGAGATCAGTTGATGTATATAGAGAAATTCAAGCATGCACTCTGAACTGTGAGACATAGAGCCTATACAGAAAATTTTTTGTTCAGAGAGCACTTCACTGTATGAGTAACTCTAGAACTTGCCCTGTTTCTAACTTGAAATAGTTCATGGTTTGTAAAGTAGAGTTTATAGAGGCATTTTTTTCTTTTGAACCAAATTTTCCTATTGCATGGAAGCCTTAAGCCTAAACTTGTTGTGATAAAACTAAGAGCCCTGCACTTATTCCAGATCATAAATTTTCAGATTATGTGTTCAGATAAGGGGTAAGGAGGAAAGCTCTGTTGGAGAAAGGTGTTTCTGCAATGAATAAAAATATTAAGTGTTAAGTGTTGGAAATTTGGAGAAAAAGAAGAATGAAAAAGAAAAAAAGAAGCAAAGGCACAAAGTGCTTGGTTTGGAAAAGGAAAAGAAAAAGGAAATGAGGAAAAAGGGAAATCAAAACAACACAAAGTGTTGAAAGTTGGAAGAAAAGGAGGAAGGAAGTTCAAGAAAAAGAAAAGTTGTAGAAAAGGTGGTGAAAAGAGTAAATGAAAAGGAAGAAGAGAATGAGAAGGATTAAGGAGTACATAGATAAATTCAATAGTGATCCTCCTCTTATCTGAATCTGATTCATCTATCTAACCTTCTGCAACATCAAATCCTACCTTTAGCCAACTACGTGCCAAGCCATTTTTCCTTCTCCTATACAGAATCCTATCCCTAGTCAAGTCATACCACCAAAGTCTCTTTTGTTCTGCTTATGAATCACTGTCACTATGGAAAGTGAGAAGATGGGCAAGCTTATAGTAGTTTGAGTGCAGTGGAGATTGAGTGATGAGTACACCCTTAGACACTAGAGTGCAAGAGAGTTTATTCTCACAATTTTTGAGAAGTTCCAAGTGAGGGGGTGTTTTGTGTTGAAGGTCTCTGCATTTCATCTTACTGATCTGTTGAAAGTCATTGTGATGAGGTTAAGCAAGTCATAGTAAAAGATAGATTGCTGGGTTGTTATATTGTATCTTGGAAAGTTGATCTGTCATATTTCAATCCAACCTCATAAATTTCATGTGTAAAGAATCTCAAGTCTTTCTCTGTCTTTAAAGTTATTGCTGAGGACAGCAATATTCAAATCTGGGAATTGTGATGAACCCTTAGTTCATCATGGTTTTTTGCAGGAATTAGGATCAAATTGTGTGATTAAATGATGAAAAAACAAGGTTAATGTCCTAAGATGTCCTCAATTACAAGTTCAAGAGCTTTATTGGAAATTTGTATGATTCTTGTAGGAAAAGCAAGCTTGAAAGGCAACTGGAGAAGGAAGAAGATTCTGGAGCTCAAGAGGAGAAAAATTGCCTAAGTGTTGAGCGCTAAAACGTCCACACTGAGCGTTTTAGCGCCCTGCTATAGGAAGAGGCCAAAACTTGCTGGTGATGAGCGCTAAAACGCCCACACAGAGCGTTTTAGCGCGCTGCTGCACTTAGAAGATGGAAAATTGCTGGTCTTGGGCGCTAAAACGGCCTGCAATAAGCGTTTTAGCGCCCTGAAGTGGAAAAAGGATTCTGGTCTCCACCGCTAAAACGTCCAAATCAAGAGTTTTAGCGTTGGAGTTAGTTAAAGTCAGTTGAGCATTCACCAAGTTTGGACGCTAAAACGGTCATTCCTTAACGTTTTAGCGTTGGAATCAGTTAAAAGCAGTTGAGCTTACGTAAAGCATGGACGCTAAAACGGTCACTTATGGAAGTTTTAGCGCCCACATCAGTTTTCTGTTTTTAATTGTAACACTATATAAGGCAAAGCCTTGACACTTAGAAAAAAAAGCTGGATTTGAGAGATAGAATATTTTCTCTCTCTCTCTTAAACTTTAGTCTGACTTCTCTCTAAATTCTCTTAGTGTTTTAGTTGTTGTATTAGGATTTCTTTGTAATAGTTTGGAGATTGAAGACTTTCAACATGGAAATGAAGTTTAATTCTTCTTCTCTTATCTATTCCTTAGTCATGTCTGAGTAGAGTCTTTGTAGTCTGAATGCAATAGAACTCCATGATAATATTATGTTGATCTGATTAATATGATGAAGTATTTTTCATGAGTTGATTTGAGATTTTCTGATTTAATTATTTCTATCAAGGAAGTAGTATAGAATAGGGATGTTTATATGACTTCTGTATTTGATAATCTCAACATCAGAATTCTAGTACTCAAGGGATTGATGCTAGAGTTCTGATGTAATCTTAAGACTTTAGTATTTCATGCATGTATTAAGAAAGAGATCACCAAGGGATTGGGGTTTCTGATTAATGTTTCTATCAGGGTAGTAAGGGATTACATCTTGATGAAAAGTAAAAGGTTGATTAACATCACATGGAAAGGAATTCATCATATGATCAGTTTTTACATGAGTTATTATGGAGGAAAGTTGTTTTCTGACTACTTGTTGTTTTATTAATTCCTAATCCATATTTACTTTGTGTCAAATTACTTACAATCAATTTTCTGGTGACAAATTATTCATGATTTTTACAAACTCTTATCTGATTCAAATTAGTTTTTTATGGTTTATTGGTGCTTGAATACAATTCCTCGTGGGAACGATCTTTACTCATCATTTTATTACTTGTACGACTAGTGCACTTGCTAAACGTCCAACACTTACTAATTATTCCTGGAGTATTTCCAACTCCCACTTTCTTTAGTATTTGACTCTTTTCGTTGTCTGTGTTGTTTCAACAATACCCCACATCTCTTTTGTACCAGTCTTTTTCACTGATGTTACTAACCTTACCATTTCGTTGCTTTCTTGGCTTGCCTACAAGCGCATATCTTCTAGTATCAATGGCATGCAATAGCATCCGACTAATCCAAACTCGCCTTACATTTCATTTTTACATACTTTACTTTACTTTACTTTGTCTCGTGTCTCCATACCTTCTTAGATGATCACCACTATGTCTTTCTCTTTGGGGCACGAAGCTAACAATCCTCACAACAGCTCATACTCCCTGTCAGTCATTTCCAGGTCTTTTCCCACAATTCCATTCGTGAATATTTTCACCTACAACATCACATTTATAACTTACACTCCTTATTAATCTGTTTATCACTTAACCATTTAAACTCTATCCATTTAGCCCTCTCAGAGCCTAAACTCAACATCCATCAATGCCTTTCGTATCAAAGGTCTTATGCCTAAGGTTTTCACCAAGTAACCATTTTTACTCATCATTCTATAACAATATTATAGATTCAACATCATTTTTCATTCATTTATACCCCCACTTCCTCATTATCGACATTTTTATCATGGATGTCCACTTTAAAATACTATAACCTCACCGCTTTACTAACTTCCACCACACATTGGCAAATCAATTTCCAAACCCATTTCACTATTACCTGATGGACCCTTCGAAAATGCCATATCTTTCACATACAAGTCCCATCCTCTAGGAATTTTTTTTTTTTTTTGAAACTTAATTATCAGGTCATATGAAACTAAATCCATCATTGCCATTACTTCTACAATTCTCCATCGGTTGGTATACCAATCTCTCGGAATATTCAAAGCTACCCCAGGCACTCGACCATACATCATCAGTACCTAACCAAAACAACATCAAACTTACTTTACACCCACAATAGTGTGCTTCAATATCACACTTCGAAACTCTTACGCACTATTCCTCACATCTTATATCCAAATTTGACATATTATTGTCCACTCACTAATATATGACCTCACACTTTGCGTTAATCACATGGCAAAACTCTCCCAATGCAGTGGGTAAAAACATTCTCAGGTTTAACCGCTCGAGCTCTTGCTGTCCTCAGGGGCCCCAAATGTAATGACCCACCGATTAGAGAATCCACCCATATGATCCATGCAGTAATGATAACCTACCACCTGCTGACCCTGTTCTATTAGCATTCCCAACATTTCTTATTTGTGCATTTATATAAATCAACTCAACTATATTAACAGTCACATCAATGCGGAACACTTCCTCGTCTCCCATTACTCATATAAGATAATAATTGTCTCCGGGAACGTAATCCACACAGAGATAACCATACCCTCCGGGCACATAAGCCACACAGAGATATCCATAATATCATGTCGTACCACATGCACCCAGTGCACAGAGAAAACTTATATTCATAATACATCTGTATATAACAACCAACGTGTACCCAGTACACACCAGATCACACATGGACCCATTCTATTTGGTTTCCGTATCACGTTCGTATATAACGGCAAATATCTTTGGTATATTCACATGGGGCTACCCCCAATAATAATAGTAGCAGTGGTATAATATACACATATTACATATAAGTAAATACATTATACTTCCTCGTTTGATTCTCCCCACCGATAGTTTACTTTCCTCTTGGTTAATCCTCAGACCTGGTTTATAACGCAGTCAGTATTATAATAATTCATATTCTCTTCACAATCTCGTACACATTCCCTAACTCTTAATAGTTTATTTTGTCATGTTACCGTTCAAATCATATAGAACTAAGTGCATCATTAACACAATTTATAATTTTATTGTACATCAGTCCTTGCACTAATGATACAATTCACAATTTTCTGTATATCAGTCCTTGCACTGATCATACAATACACAATTTATTGTACATCAGTCCTTGCACTGATGATACAATTCACAATTTTCTGTATATCAGTCCTTGCACTGATGATACAATTCACAATACACAACTTTATTGTACATCAGTCCTTGCACTGATAATACAATACACCACTTTATTGTACGTCAGTCCTTGCACTGTTAATACAATACACAACTTTATTGTACATCTATCTTATGCCATCCATGGCGATTTTCTCAGTTTCTTCCTTTTACTCATACTTCATAATTATTTCATCTCACCTATGTTTACTCAGTACTAATTCCTTATGGATTTCAATGCTATATTTCAATGTCTCTCAATTTAACACTTCACTAACATGACAAATTTTTAAATTTTCAATCCCTTAGGATCTGATATCAAATATTCCATTTATTTCTCTACATTAACCATCCCAATTCATTCAAGTGTACACCATCTATCAGGGACATATAACTTCTAGTCAAACATAACTTATTCTAACTCGTAACTAAGCATATCTGTTCTCATTTCTCAATAATCCCTCAGGTTCTAAATCTCTCACCTTGATGAAGTCTATTCACCAAGTTCACTTGTACATACTATACTACACATATACTTGGAAGTTTTATCGATACTATCTTTTCACTATAACTCATCTCAATTATATATTTATTATTCACAGTACTACAAAGCTCGCCTCTGCTACTACCGTACATACCATAGATTTGTTTACAACTTTTACTTATAATACAATTTTCTTTTAACTTTCATCAAAAGTTAGACAAAATATTTAAGTCTGTTTTCCCTTAAGTCCTCTAATATTCGTATTTTACTTACTGCCATCTCTTGTCCATGGAGCAGTCAACACTGCATCCACAACATCAGGCTAAGGACTTACATTCAGTGCTCCAGGGTTGCCACGCAGGCTTCTTACGATGACCACGCATGTAACACAAAGGAATGGGATGATCAGACCCACACTAAGGAATCACATATGTAGTAATCGATAAGAATCTACATACAACCATGCAACACAAAACACAACTATACACTATCAGAGTTCCCTAACAAAACTGCTCTGATACCATAAAATGTAACAGCCCGTTGTACACCGGTATTGTTAACATTAATTATGATATTAAGCGCAGTTACAATCACAGCAATTCATTTATAAAAATGCGAATAAACTTTTTCCGATTATTACGCGAGCATTTAACACATAAAAAGCGTAATAATTAAAAGCTGTGACCGTAACCGTGAACTCTTGCGGAAGACTTATTTAAACTATTTTTATAACTTACATTACTTATCATAAGTTACTAAGGGGTTCCCATAAACCCACTTAGCCAATTTCCAATCTTTACGTTTTTACCAATTCGGACATGTTTCACCCTTAATTTTTCTGCGACCACACTTCTCCGATTATATCTTTGTCTTACTTAATTCCCTTTTCAACAAGCTATCATAAGCTCAATTTGGAGCTCATTTTCTCCGGTTATCGCCGTTAGAAGTTGGATAAGTAAATAGCCAAACAACCCCAAAAACAGCCCCAAACCACACACATTACTCGAATTACTGCACTCAATCCACTCATCCATTTGCTCTCAAATTTTTATCCTACAAACTAGACATCTCAAACTTCATTTTTATATATGACACGCTTAATTTGACTGAGAAACGAAGCGGGAATTAATTTCCCAAATCCGGTCCAGAATCTGCCTCAGGTGCAGTGGCACATGAGCAGTCCGTGTTTCTCCATTTTTTCAGGCAGAAGATCAACCCATATTTTTCTCAAATTTTTACACAAGGTATAGGAAATCTCAACCTTCAAAATGGCGTACGGCACGTCTCTATTTGACCTATATGAAGGGAGATATGCTCTCCCGAAGTTCGCCTAAAATCTGCCAATTCTACAGAAAATTCGCCAGAGTTTCCTTTGTTTTTCCAATAATCCCAAATTTGTAAAAATCATTTAAACCTCAAATGTACCTAATAATCACATGATAATACAGTAATAATCTAATGGGTGGTACACACAAGGACCAACAACGCCTTAGGGCACTTACAACCCAATCCAGTTTATAGTTATTAGGCATATAGTTCATATTAATCATCCTTAAGTAGTTGCAATCACTAATACCTTTTTCATGCATATTTTCATTATACATGTAATCATACCCTAAAATAGGCCTAAGGCCCTTCCATCATAAATAGTCATGCATCAATACGATTACAATATTGCTTTACATCTTACAACTTGAAACTTAAACTTCAACTTACATTCTTCCAATATTACAACTTAAATTCAAATGACAACATAACCAAATACATAACTACTAGACTTAGGCAAAATGGCATGAACAAATATGCTAATGAAGCTCATCCCACATACATATGAGATGTTCATACCCTAAGTCTAGCCTAGGCCACACGGCCAACAAAATGCAAAATATGAAGCACTCCACTACTCACTCTGCGGGCCTCTTGCCCGCTGCTCCGGCTCCACTGCTACCTCCTGAAATAAATGCCCCGAGACGGGGTGAGATATACGAATATATCTCAGTAACCAAGAGGTTCTGGAGAAAACTCCACCCAATGGTTCACTTTGATGCATATCAATATAATAAAACAACCACTTTGAAAACGGGATAAAGCAAGGGATTTAGAGAAATGGGGAATATAAAGATACAAACTACGACGATACAGGATGGTAACTCCAATTCCACATATGCCCTGGGCATATATAAGCCTATGGGTATCATCCAAGGTGTGTTCACAGAAACCACAACCATGATGCCCAAACCATCCAAAACGCCAAAGACATTCCTAGTGTGCTCCTACCCGGATTACACACCATGACACGCAGTCAACTGGAACTCCCTCCTGGAGACCTATCCAACGGAAGTCCGAAACTGCCCGAAGGTTAATAAAACTGTCTACTGGCCAGAGACTCGGTACATAAGTACCCATAGCAATAATGCATGCATGCTCATGTGTTCTATACTATTCATACACACTTCCTACCGTTGCCATCAACTGGCAAGGTGGAACAGAAAAGGGGAACAAGCCCCAGTACCAAGAGGTTACCTCAATATGTTACTCCACTTAGCTCCACAGCAGCTTAGGTTCCAAGTTTGTTACTCAACAGAACGCCTACACATAGGACGTTCCCAATTACTCAAAACTCATACGAATGCATGCAATTTACAACAATACAAGCATGAGTCAACCACTTACCTCAATCCCACTTGGTCCAGGACCAAGGGAAATCCACTGACTCACGGTTCGGTGTTCAAATCGACGTATGGCAACCTACAGTAATCATGTACGAATCATCAGTACACGGCAATTCCATCAAAATACGAAAAACGTCAAATTTCACTCCTACACCTTGTAGGTTCGGCCTCTTAAGGCTTATTTCACAAATTATTTTTTCAAATTTTCTTTCTCATTTTATTATACTTCCACAGGTTGCCAAAAGGCCATACGAAGTGCCATTTTTCACTTTACGTCTTTTAAACAATGTTTTGCCTAATATTTTACTCTAGGATCCTTTATGGCAATTAACACCTTCAATCATTTTTCATTGATTCTACAACATTTAAACCACCACACAACCCATCTAAGTACCATTTAGCACATCATACATCACTCAAATAATTTCCAACAACATCCATTCCTTAATTTCCCTTTAAAGGCCGAATTGCACATAATCCATTCCAAGGAATTTTCACCCAATTTTAACCATTCCACACCTCATACAATCCCATTATATCAACATATAATCATACAACAACTCACCAATACAATCCTAACACATTTTCAAAATTCAAAGTCATGACAAGTTTTAAAACCATATTCTTCACCAATAATTTTCATGGCATTTCTAGCTCTAACATATCATTCTAAGACATTATCATCTAATACACATTTTCTATTTGAGCTCTCTAACATCACAAATCAAACAAGCCCTCTTTAGGGTTCATAAACAAATTCGAAAATAAATCTTCAAATCAATCCATGAGGGGTGTTGAAACTTACCCACAATTACGTCACAAGACTCCTCCTAGAACTCCACAAGCAATGACTCAAGAAATCAACCCCAAAATCACAAAAATCCTAAGAATTTCGTGGCTGTATATGGCTCTTTTCTCACCATAGAGAGAGTTTCAAGGGAAACTAATCGGTGGAACGGGTTCGGATGGTGATTTCCATCGAATTTCAAGACAAGAATCGTCCGATTCGGTTAAGAATTGATGAAGTTATAAAGAAATCAAACAAAACAAATAAAAAAAACGAAAATGGAAGGGGGAGGGCTGATCCACGGGGAAGAAGGGAGAAGAGGAGAGAGAATGTGTCATGTAAATGTGACTTTTAAGTCACTTAAGCCATAGGTGGATCCTACACGCGATTTAACTTTAATCAATTACTAATTTCAACCACAAATTCCTTACCTATGTATTTTTTCGTTCATGTCATATTTTTGTTTCCTAAAAATACTGATAAAAATTTCACGCTTTTCGGTACAATTATACTGCAGCATTTTTACACTGGAAAAATCACTATTCATTAATTTTTCCCAAATTTGCCTATCCAATCGATTTTTCGTTCTGAATCCATTTCCAGGGTTCTTTTTATCATCTGAGACCTTCTACTCAATTTTATCTTCCTAGGGTTGTGTGCATGGCTAATTACTGTTTTGCCCTTTCTTTGTATTTTGGCCTTATACTCAGGATTTTCACTAATCCTTCTCTTTAATTCTCATTTAATATTTTAATATTTAAACTTAGAAATGCGAGGTGTTATAACAACATGTGCCATCTGAAGGAGTCTCGCAGACAGCATAACGACTGTTTATCGGACAACTGGGGATATCAATCCCACTCATAATCAAACCTGATAACACAGTTCAATAAACAGACAATTCAAATTAATACATCCAGACATCATGTGTATATGTTCTCATCACATGCATCTAACATAATTCATAATAAATACATCCATAATCCAGAAACTCAAATAACAATAACCCCAAGCATTATTACATACAACAATATAGTCTCAAAATAATCTAACTAGGCATGCCAAAACACTACACATGTTGTATAACAAAATAATAGCGTAATATAAACAGCAACATCAATCCACTAATCCATAGTTGGGCCCTTTCCCTTAGAATGCTCACAGCTACCATGGGTACCTGAAATGATGTCCCCAAAAAGGGGTGAGATAATAAAATCTCAATAAGCTCAAGGTTCTTAGAGGGTCCTCTAATCCCTTGTGTCCACTTCCTGCATGACAAGTCAGATATAAAGCATATATAACAAACATACAGCATAAACATAGCATCATAATTCATCCTCTAGTTAACTCTTCAAGGGCTCTCCTCAAGAATAGCAACTGACATGTCCAACATGCCTAGTGTGACTCCCAGGGTCAAGCCATAGGCAGTCAACACAACTGTAGTATGAAATAACTCCCAGGGTCAAGCCATAGGCAGTCTACATACCATGATCACTAGTCAGGATCCTCATAACATACATCATCGGTGCATCATCATGACAACAAGAATCATATAATATCTATGAACGTGAATGAATGCACATATATCACATATCACATACTTTCATACAATTCAACCATAATGTCCACCATCGTGGTGGGGCCACAAGAGAGAAGAGCAACCAAAACCAGGAGCTTACCTCAAGGAGCTTAGCACAAGCCCACACTCCAATATACATATGTATCCTCCAAATCAATCCTTAAGTGCAAGGTTTTCTAGGCACACCTGGAGTAGGAACCATTCACATCATTAATTACGTATTAATTAATCAAGTCATATCCAAGACTTAATCATTTAATGATTCCACTCTTCATACTCATATGCCAAAAATATGCCCATTACAAGTTTTTACTGCATTATGAAGTGTTAACTTGTTACACAATCAATCACATAGTTCAAACACCTTACATAACCTTAGAACCACACTCTAGGCAACTAAGGTCACTTAGATTATTTTCAACACTTCCAAGCTCACCATTTCTTCTACATAACCGTGAGGTATCCAAGTTCCCATAACAAGGATTATCACTTCCTAATCCAATCTACAAGTTGATTCAAGCCTTGAACACCCCTTAAACCCTAAATCATCCTTAAATATAGTTTTTGCACCTAAAACCCTAATGATCTCACACATGGACGAATTGTATAGGGTATCATTCCTTAAGATTTTCTTTCATTAGACTACATGATCATCTGTCCATAAACTAGTCTTAAGCCTAAGTTGTCAACTAGCTCCACAATTAGGTTTAATTAGCAAACCCTAATTAGGTTTGATTAGAAACCATAAGTTACTTTAATTTTTAGGGTTTTTCTATTATTAGGTCACTTATGCATTCCAACATAGTCACATTAGGTCTTAGTTCAGTAAGCTCACTAATTACATAATTAGTGCTTCGAAACCCTAATGGTTCATTTTTAGGGTTCTATAATTAATTAATCAATTATGCATGGTCCACCCCACTTTAACCCTTGATTAGTATCCTAACTAGGTCTTGAAACCAATTTTAACATACTAACCCTAATATGTCTCCAATAGGCCGAATTGTGTAGGTGTGCAAACTAAGGTTTTTAGCTAATTAGGTCGTACACTTAATTAGTATACTAATCCATTATTTCATTAAATTTTAAACATAAAATTCTAGTTATACTCAAAGGGGTAGATTTGATTAGGTAGTGTTATTATGGTTCAAACCATCCTTAATCAAGATTAGTGTTCTTAAACGTAAAGATTACATTTTTAACATTTTTCTTTGGTTCCACTTTATGATTTTCCACACTTTACAACTTCAAGAACCCATTTTTATCAAATTAAAACACCAACCCCATAGGAAACTCATGATGGCCGAATCATATAGGTGGATGGGGAAGCATTTTGGTCAACATTTCTCCAAGCAATCATGCTTACTTCTTCAAGTTAGCTCCAAGACTTCAAGCTTCCACTTTTCTCAAGCAAAGATGCATCTTTTCCACAAAGAACACACCTTTAAGAAAGACTCGAATTTAGAACTAAAGAACACAACTCAAAGGTGAGGTTTTTCATGAAAAAGATTCAAGAAACATACACTAAAACTCACGGAAATAAGCACCAAAGTAGTGTTCTTCCAAGAGAACTCAAAACATCATCTCCATGGCATGACAATGCCCAAACCCGTGGCTGTATGGGAGGGTTCACCACAAAAATTTTGCTTCCAAGAACAAAAATGGTATTTTCTTGGAGAGGATGATGAGAAGAACAACTTTGGTGAAGGAGGTTAGGTGATTTGGTGGAGTTTTGATGGAGAAAACTTAGAGAGAAGGAGGAGAAAATTTGAATTTCAAAATGGTAGAGAGAGTGTGTGGGGCGGATGCAATGGCTGAATGGGAGGGTGCCCTAGTCTTCTAGGGTTTTGTCCAAGTCACTTAAGTGACATTTCGTCCTTTAGCGACACCCGGTGTAATTTTTCTCTGAACTATTATCAAATTTCTACCCGGAAACACTCAATACTCTAACTTTAAGTAATTAATATTAAAATTGTTTAACTATCATGTTTTTAAATTAAAAATTTGATTAGTAGATCACAGATCTACTTATTGCTGTTTAATTGCACTATAGTCTTTACCGGTGTTCTTTGATGAGTCTTCAAATTACTATGTATTAAGGGTCAATATAAGCATGAAACTGATTTAAAAGTAATTAAAAGTTATGAGAATTATAGTTAAATTGTTATTTTATTTTCAATAATATTCTCATTAAATTTCAGCTCAATAAAGAGATAAATTGGAGTGATCAAGTATAGTTGCTTTGAATTTCTGAATCATTCAAGATCTTATCAAATCTTCCTTTGAATATTTTTAAGGAAAATTTTCCATTAAATAAAAAGGGAAAGATTTGAAGGATTGGATCAAAGATATGATTAGAGATTCTTGTGAAGATTCCATTGAAGATATTATAAAAAATTAAAAGATATGGTTTCATCCCTATAAAAAGGCATCTCTTGGAAACACAAAGACACAATTAGACATAGGCAAGAATATTCAGAGGAGGAAGAGAACACCGGAGGCCAGAGATGGAGATTTCAGAGAGATAGGAGCTTGAAGGAGACTTAGCGACATTGATTCTTCTTCTTCTTCTTTTTATTTCTTTATTTTGTTTAAGCCAGTTATGTTTGGCTAGTTTTCTTTTTGTAGTTAGGATCATGGACTCAATGTGAATCCTACAGAGGAGAAGGTATTCTGGGGGCCTGGACCATGGTGGTCCTTTCCCAAAATTGAAAAAAATGAGGGATGGATAGGGGAAAAATCAAAAAGAAAGGGATAGAAATGGAAGAAAATTTTTCATTTATGGAAAATGGACCATTGAATAAGTGGTGGGCCTGAAGCATATTAAATTTTTCCCCTAAAGAGATAAATTGGAGAGATTTTGCTTTTGATTTCTGAATCATTCAAGATCTTATCAAATCTTAGTTTGAATATTTTTAAGGAAAATTTTCCATTAAATAAAAAGGGGAAGATTTAAAGGATTGGATCAAAGATATGATTAGAGATTCTAGTGAAGATTTCATTGAGACATTATGAAAAATTAAAAGATATGGTTTCATCCCTATAAAAAGGAATCTCTTGGAAACACAAAGACACAATTAGACAGAGACAAGAATATTCAGAGGACGAAGAGAACACCGGAGGCCAGAGATGGAGATTTCAGAGAGAGAGAGGAGCTTGAACATTGATTCTTCTTCTTCTTCTTCTTTATGATTTCTTCTTTTTATTTCTTTATTTTGTTTAAGCGAGTTATGTCTGGCTAGTTTTCTTTTTGTAGTTGGGATCATGGACCCAATGTTTTTATAATTAATGTAGTTTATGTAGCTTTATTATGCCTGTGTTAATTCTTCTATATCCTTGATAGAATTGATAGCTATAGGGTTTTGAGGGTTAGAGCTCACAATAGACATATTGGGGTTTTAATCTGGACAAGAGTAGAATAACAATCCGTGTATGACCTAGACATAGGCTTACATATATTGTAGACTTTTAATTCATTTGCTTAATGCTTAATTCAAGAGGAATTACTAGGATACTAGGATTCTAATTGGGTTAAAGGGTTGAAAACACTAAGACATTAGGGTTCAGCTATTTAATAGGGAAATAATGAATTGTCTGAGTTATTAAATTACTTAGTTATAAATTATAATCTAGGAATATAAAGGAGGATCGAAGGTGAAGTGCATCCTAACTGCAACTCTTTTACGATTTTTAAATCTCTCTCATATTTTCTTGACGTTCTTGATTATTCTTGAATGTTCTTGATTTTCTTGCAATTATTTTTGTTCTTTTATTTTTATTTTTATTCAAAAATTATTCTTAACAACCAAATTGATTTGTCCAAATTAGAGGGAATAATGAGAATAGTACTTGGTTCATTAATCCTCGTGGAAATGATACTCTACTCACAAATTTATTACTTGAAACGATCGGTATACTTGTCGAAATCGCAACAAGTTTTTGGCGCCATTGACGAAGATTAATTTACGCCAATATTATTCGTAGCTTTCGATCTTTAAGATTGGGCTTTTTTTTTGGACTTTTATTTTATTTTATTATTTATATTTTTTATTTTTTACATTTTTAATTTTTAATTTATTTTAAAAAAAATTTAAATTTTTTATTTTTATCTCATATTTTATTTTATTTTATAAAAAAAATTGTTCTCAGTGATGTACTATTAACATCATGGTTGAATTTGAAATTCCATTAGATTTAGAGGAAGAATTGCTCTGCATTGAAAATGCAAAACTTTTTGGGGGTGAATATTCAGAGGATCCTCACGATCTAATAGATAAATTTTTGAATCTCTCCATTAAGGTCCATTTGTTTCCCTTCTTTCTGAAAGGTAGAGTTAAGACAGGGTTTAAGTCTCAACCTCGACAAAGCATCACCACATGGGAAGACATAGAATTCAGATTTCTAAGCAAATATTTCCCACCTTCAAAAGCCACAAAGACTAAAAAGGAGATCGACTCCTACACACAAAAGGAAAGAGAACTTTTATATCAAGCTTGGGGTAGACTTCAGAGATTATGCAGAAAATGCCCAATTGAAGATTGGGAATTTGTTCGCATTTTATATAGCAATATGCGCCACTTTCAAGAATAAAATTAAATCTAGTAGCTAGAATATCACTTGACACTGGGAAACCTGAAGAAGTTCTTGCGCTGATCGAGAGAGTTGTTTTCGACAAATACCAAGTACTCAAGGACCAACCAATAGTTGAACAAGAAGCTGAGTAGAAGTCATCCGTTTTAGCTCAAGAGAATTATATAGAAAATGTCACACCTCTTCTCAAGCAACTCACTGAAGACGTTGAGGGAAATTCATACTTGAAGGATTAGGATGTTACAATAGCTACTAAAGAATTCGAAACCAAGGAGGAATCTAATACAGAAGAAGAATCCAAAGTTGAAGAATATTTTGAAGTAAGGGAAGAGCACGAAGATGGAACATATAAGGAAGAAAACCCCTCTCCAATGGCGATTACCCTCCTATATTCTCATGAAGAAACAGTTGAATTGGAGGAGTATAAAACCGATGAAGATGCAGACTATGAGGAGCAAGAGATAAGATCTTTAAATAAGGAAGAATGCAAGGAAGATAATCTTGTGAATTCAAATAAAGCATGCAGCAAAAGAAGTACTAACACCCTTAGCCCCATGTGATGCAACTGTATCATGACGTGACGGCGAAAAAAATTGAACATTTAAAACAATGGAGTCGCCACCAAGGTTTATTTAGGAAAACATTGGAAAAAACTTTTATTAAAGAAAACTGGTCTTTTGAAAACAGAAATGGGTTCGGGAGTCGATTACGAGTAGGGAAGGTATTAGCACCCTACATCGTCCGTTTAAAAAATGGTTACCTTGTATTTATTGTGCAAATTATTGATAAAATTTTAAATATTTGTTTCACCTCAAAGAATTAAATAAAATTGATTGTTAGAAAGAAAACTAATTTTGAAGATTTATTTTTGTGCTTGACGGGAAGGGTCCCGGCTCCGACATATCCCTCGGTACAATAGGAAACTCAAAGCTACGTCGTTCTCTATAAAAATATTTGTGTGTTGATTGATTTTAATTTTGAAAGTAGTTTTAATTTGAAAGTTTTGGATTTGATGGTTTTGGACTATCAAACTGTCGCAGCTAAAATAATCTGAAATGATGATTGTAGGATTAACAAGTTGTCTCAACTCAGCTAATCCTTTTAAAATAAATTAAATTTCACATTATTATTTATTGTGAATTTTAAGATAAATTTGAATGAATTTTGAATCACCAAGCCATCACGGCTACAATGAGTCAAAACAAAATGTGTGGGAGTAACAAGCCGTCACGGCTCAGCTAAGTCATATTTCAATTGATAGTGAACTAATTTTCTTTATTCTTTATGTTTTAAATTGACCTGAAATCAATAATTTTAAATATAAAATTATGATTATTTGTTTGTTTATTTATTATTTCTAAAGTAGTTTAAAATCATCGGACTGTCACAGTCGAAATGATTTTAAAAAATAATGGGATTAACAAGTTGTCACAACTCGGCTAATCCCTCTCTTTACTATAGTTAAATTTTTAATTTTAATTTATCACACGTTTAACAATTAAGAACAATAAGAAGATAAAACAGTCATGAATAATAAAAGACATTAATTAGTTATACAAATTTATAGAACCATATAAGTTTCAATATAATAAAAGTAACCAACTAATATATTTAAATAGAAAAAGACAAAATTCCTATGTACATTGCATATAGAAATCGATGGATTTACAAAAGGTAGGTCAAAATAATATATTTAAATAGAAGAATGATGATGAATTCTTAACATACCATTAGAAAAAGATGGAAGCTTTTGTACGTGTTGCTGTAATAACAAACTGACGATAGGAAGATGAAAAATATACAAGCAATTAAATATATTTAATATAAAGAAAAAAAACTGAAAATGAAAAAAGAAAACACTATAGATCTAAGCTATTTTTTGAAATTCAAAAATGCATAGAGACTCAATTACAACTTGATACATGTAGGTGCAAACATGATAGAAAGTCCAGAAAATTAAAAAAATGACATACTTGAATGTTGGGGTTTGCAGACCTTCCGGTGAAAAAACTAAACTATATGTAAGCCTCGCTTCTTGCTTAATGTGTATTATGTTAGTATATGGATGTCTTACAGACAATCTTTTAATTAGATTAGGACATATGTGGATCTTTGTATTGTCGTAAATAAATAAAAGCACTATTTATCCTGTTTCATATTTTATCTCAATATTACTGTTAATATTTTATATGAGTAACTGGATAAACCCCTTGGAATAAAATAGGTATCTCTTGAGTATCTGTGATGAGATCACGATCATGAGGACTCAAGGATACAGGACATTTATTCCTAATTTATGTTCCTAGTCTAGAGACACTGAGAATGGGGATCAGTGATCTCGGGTAAGACTAGCACGACTTATCTACTTGTATTCGGATGCAAGGTAAAATCCTCATGAGCTACAGATATGGAGATGTCTTAGCTAAAGTCGTGGGTGGATCTATAAGGGTATAGCTCGCACTGAACAGACCCACAAAAGAGACTCTATGAGGAAATCTCACAGAGAGTATCATTAGAGTAGTCTCTTTATATTTGGGTATGTCTTTCCTTAGACCAGAAGTTATTACCTAGACTGTGTTCTAGAAGGCATGCTTTGACTATATATCTCGTCTGCCTGAAACATGGAGACTTATAGGTATACTGTTGGGCTTGTCCTGAAAGAGCACAAGACTAGGGTGATAAGCTGAAGGAATTCGTCAAATCTCTGTGAGAGATTAGGTTATCTGTAAACCGGAGAAATCAGGATGACATTTACAGGATTCGGGAATCTATGCATAGTAAAAGAGATCATGAGATGATTTGCCTTTAGAGTTAGTAAATTGAAGATTCCCTATTTCGAATAAAGCTTACCCTAAACCGCAAGGGTTGATACGCTTCCTTACCCTAGGTTTTATGGGAAGGTAACCGAGACAAAAAGAAATACATACGGCAACCAAATATGTGTAATAGGATGATCAAGTCATTAATCTAACTAGCTCTGGGGCAACACAACATTGCTAGTGCTCTGTGTTGTCATTAAATGGGTTGTGAGCTTGTTGGGCCCGAGCCCATTTATGTCAGTGGCTATGTTGGACCTAATGGGTCACACACTAACACCTTAATGTCATGATGATATAGCATTAAAGGTATTGGACCTAATAAAGATTGTTAGCCCAAGATGAAGTTTGGAAGCCCACCTAAGAGGTAGAGGGCGCATGGTATTATTCATGGGCTTGGATGGTCCAAGACATTACTAATTAATTTAATTAGTTAAATTAATTATGAAATTTTTAAATTTTGAATTTTGAATTTGAAATTTGAATTTTGAATTTGAATTTGAATTTTGAAATTCGAATTTTGAATTTGAAATTTGAATTTTGAATTTTGAAATTTGAAATTTGAATTTGAATTTGAATTTGAAATTTTAATTTGAATTTAGAATTTAAATATTTGAACGTTTAAATTTAAATGTTTGAATTCGAATCTGAATTGGCTATGAAAAGTTGTTTCATAACAAAAGGATAAGATGAGATCTTGTTGGAACAAATCCCTTGTATCAAGAGAAGATATATGGAGATCTCCGAGGGCTGATTTAGGGCGCCATTTTGGTGGGAGATGATTGTCATCTTGTCAAACCAACAACATCCAATCAGATTTGGTTGTTGAGAGAATCAGTGAGCTAGTTGGTTCAAACTTGAATGCAACAGCTCAAATGTATCTGGACCCTTTTTGGGCTGAATAGGGGCACATGAATTGGTGGTCATATGATGACCATTGGTTCAGAATTTTGACTAGATAAAGACCTAGTTTTATGAGGATTCAAAGTGGAGGTTGTTGGGATTTTTGAATTGCAACAACCCCACCTTTGTTTCACTCACTTGTGCGCCACTTTCATTATAAGTAAAGTAAAATTCTGATTTTGTTATCAAAAAAAAAAAAAAGTAAAATTCATATTTGATACACTAATTCTCTCCCTCTCTTGTGTGCCTAGTTGGTGAGTTCCTCCTTAATGTTTTTCAAAAGAACCTAGCCAATTCTTCTATATACCATTCCCACTCTTGTGAAGTTTTCATGCTAGACACTCCACTTTTCTAAACACATATACCTAGCCTCCTTCTTCACCTATTGAGCGCATAGCAAGCCTCTCTGTGGTGGTCAATTGGTGGCTTTCAAGAAAACGTTCTTGCATCTTGACGTGGGTGGTGTGGATCAACGTTAGAGGGTTTGAACCCTTCAAACCTAACACTGATCGTCTTGGAGTTTTGAACTCACAAACAAAGGTAACATCACATGCCATAAAGCATGATTCTTGATTGCATGTGTAATTCCGCATATGAAAAATTTTGTTTTTCCCTCTCACATGCTATGGCCTTCAAGGCCATTTTACTTTCAAGTGGTATCAGAGCCCGGTCGTTTTACCATCGGCGGATGATGGTACTTTGTTTGTGAAATTAATTTTCTCACGATCAAAAGGTCTTTTTGTTAAAGATTAATTCTTTGCATGTGGATTTTTTTTATGAACATGTTTAATATGATTATGGTGTTCATATATCTACATGACCTCATGGTTTTGTTTGTTTTGATTATTTGTGAAAGTTTTTCAAAAGAAACATTTTTTTTGAAAAGGGAATATGATTCTGCCATGATGTAAATATTCAAATGCATTATTTTCTCCATGATTTTATTTAATAAAATTTTTGTATATGATGATGTATGGTTCGACCATATGAGTTATGGTTGAATAAATGGTTTAATTTTTGTGATCTTTGAGAAAGATTTGACAAAGATTTGAATTATGCATAAAGATGAAAAATTCGACCATTGGGAGAAAATTGGAAAATTTTTGAATTTTGATTCTTGTTTTGATATTTTAATTGTTAAATTATCAAAATATATGTGAGGAAATATTTATATAATATTTGATATTATGTGCTTGCAAGCTGTTTAAATTTTCAGGTGCAATTTGGAAGGGGATGGTCATGGTGCCCGAAATTCGAATTTCAAATTTTAAATTAATGTGTAATTTTTCTCTATTTTAATTAGAGTTGTAATTTGAATTTTGTATTTTGTATTTTTATTATTTGTCCCTCCAAAGATGTTTTGAAGTTTCTTTAATTATATGTAATTAGAGAATTAGGCTAGTGGCGTATAGATGACGAGGAGCCGATGCTTGAGAAGCAAGATGGACAAATGCACGAGCACCATGACCATCTCAAATAAAATTGTTTTATATGCATGTATGCTTTTATGTTTTGAACGACTAGTATGCATGAATTGGACTAATCGCGTTTGTATGTATTATTATGCATGTCCAATTACGACTAGTGTAATCCGATAGATGTTTGACATATAAATGCGTTTGATGAGACCTAATAAACCCCAAATAAAAGGAACCCTTAAAGGAATAAATTATTAAGCATATGATTACCTCTCACCACCAATATTACTCGAACCTCCTCTACATAGTGCTCCACAACTCAGTTGGGACCCACTGTTTCATTGAGTAAGAGTAGTATTAGAAGTGTTAGACACTTAGGGTGCTGGTTAATACTTAACTGAGACATAAGTTGCAGGCTCAGCCGGGCTTATATGCTTAGGGTAATAATGCTAGGTTGGTTGCATGAGATGCACCACTAAGTCATAAGGAGTTGTCAACCTAATGTTAAGAGAGGGTATGAGATACTGTTGATGAGGATCAACCCATTATTTAAATTAATCTTGCGGTCACAGACGAGGGTTAAAATAGATAATCGCACTCTTAATCTCACTAAGGTAAAATCTAAAAGTAGATTAACCCTAAGTCAAATGGGAAGGGTCATTGACTTAGATAAAATAGTGGGAGGGGCAAATTATTTAAAGTCTTTAATAATTTGTTTATACAACATGTCTAAATATATCAATTAAATCATTTTTACATCTTTTTCAGTTTTTAGTATGACTAATCCACTGTCACTGCGCTCAATACTCGATACGAACAAACTGACCGGTTCAAACTTTATGGACTGGTATCGGAACTTAAGAATTGTTCTTAGGGCCGAAAAAATAGCTTATGTCTCGTATGCTGCATTACCCGTAGCTCCTAGGGAAGGGGAAGATGGGTACGCGGAATTTGATTTCGAGGCCCACAAACAGCACATGGATGACAATGTGTTGACTGTCTGCATCATGTTGGCAGCCATGTCGCCTGAACTGCAAAAGCAGCATGAGCATATGGATGCTCCCTCTATTGTCTTACATCTCAAGGAGTTGTATGACATTAAAGGCAGAGGCCTCTAGAGAATTGTTCTCATGCAGGATGTCTGAGAACATGTCTGTGAGAAGTCATGTTCTTAAGATGATCGGGCTCATTGAGAAGCTAGGAAATCTAGGCTTCGTGATGGATGCCGAGCTAAGTAATGACTTAGTCCTGACCTCGCTTCCACCTTCCTTCAGTCAATTCATTATGAATTACAACATGCATGGGATGCTTGTGAGCTTGCCTGAATTGTTAAGCATGTTAAAAACTGCTGAAGTGTCTATCAAGAAGGATAGGACACATGCTCTTCTGATTGGTGGGCCTAGCAAGGCAAAGGGTAAGGGCAAGGAGCCTGCGAAAGGAGACTCCCTTAAACCCAAAGGAAAACCCAAGAAGAAGAAAGGCAAAAAAAGGGGTAAGAGTGCATCCAAGGATAAAAGCGATGCTGAGTGCTTCCATTGTGGCAAGAAAGGCCATTGGAAGAGGAATTGTCCAGACTACCTGAAGAGTGTGAAGGACAAGAAGCATGGTGATGCTTCTACCTCAGGTACTTTCATGATTGAGATAAATTATTCTTGTGCTAATCCTACCTCATGGGTATTGGATACCGGTTGTGGTTCTCATATCTGCAATATGTTGCAGATGCTTAGGAGCCCAAGGAGATTGGAGAGAAATGAGGTGAACCTCCGTGTTGGCAATGGAGCAAGGGTTGCTGCTCATTCTGTTGGAGATGCTGACCTTATTTTGCCTACGGGCCTTTTATTGCATTTGAATAATTGTCTTTATGTTCCAAACATTTCTAGAAACATTATTTCTATTTCTTGTTTAGAACAAGATGGTTTTACTTTTAGTATTAAGAATGGTACATTTTCTATCATTTCGAATGATATTGTTTATGGTACTGCTTCTTTAATAAATGGATTGTATGTTATGGAAATGGGAACTGAAGTGCTCAATATAGCCGTGAAACGACCTAGGATAGATAATCAATCTTATCTTTGGCATTGTAGACTAGGGCACATAAACGATACAAGATTGTCTAGGATGCATGCAAATGGATACCTAGATTCCATGGATTTGGAATCCTATGGACAGTGTGAATCTTGTCTAGTTGGGAAAATGACTTGTCACAAGCCCAAAGGGCTAGTGAGTTATTAGAACTCATTCACACTGATGTTTGTGGGCCAATGTCTATAGAGGCTAGAGGAGGATACTCCTATTTCATCACCTTTACTGATGACAAATCAAGATTTGGGTACGTGTACCTAATGAGATATAAATCCGAAGCCTTTGAAAAGTTCAAGGAGTTTAGGAATGAAGTAGAGAAACAGCGTGGCAAGATTATTAAGACATTACGATCAGATCGTGGTGGTGAATATCTGAGCCATGAGTTTAAGGATTATCTAAGAGAAAATGGAATTCTCTCGCAATTTACTGCACCTTACACACCACACCAAAATGCTGTCTCCGAAAGGAGAAACAGGACCTTGTTAGACATGGTCAGGTCTATGATAAGTGAGACTTAACTTCCAAAATCGTTTTGGGGATATGCCTTAGACATAGCGGCATACCTTCTAAATAGGGTACCGTCTAAATCTGTTCAGACCACACCATATGAGATATGGAATGGTAAGAGACCCAACCTGAGTTTCCTCAGGGTATGGGGATCGCTAGCTTATGTCAAAGCATTGGCATCAGACAAGCTTAGTGCTAAGAGTACTAAATGTCTATTTGTGAGGTATCCCAAAGGTACTAAGGGATACTACTTTTACTCCATGGATGAACACAAGGTGTTTGTGTCAAAGAATGCTGAGTTCCTTGAGAAGGATTTGATCTCTCAAGGAGCCAGTGGGAGTAAGATTGATCTTGAAGAAGTTCAAGAACCACATGAACAGATTGACAAACCCGAGTCTGCTCCGCAGGCGACGTTCTCCAAAGGAGAAGTAAACACACAACTCCGTAGGTTAACGAGGGTCATCCATCCACCTGAGAGGTATGGGTTTGTGATTGAGAATCAGCAAACCGTCGAGGATGATGAACCAAGTAACTACAAAGAGGCACTCAAGGATGTTGACTCTTCTAGATGGGTTGAAGCCATGGAATCTGAAATGGATTCGATGTATCAAAATAAGGTATGGACCTTGGTTCCTAAATCGCAAGGAATAGTTCCTATTGGTAACAAATGAGTCTTTAAAAGAAATACTGATGCAGATGGCAACGTTCAGACCTACAAAGCTAGGTTGGTTGCGAAAGGGTATCGTCAAAGACAAGGAGTTGACTATGATGAGACTTTCTTGCCTGTTGCCATTATCAAATCTATTAGGATCATGCTTGCAATAGCAGCATATCACGACTATGAAATTTGGCAAATGGATGTCAAGACCGTCTTCTTGAATGGGTTCTTGAAGGAGGAAGTGTACATGACACAACCTGAGGGCTTTGAAATCAAAGATTAGGAGCATATGGTATGCAAACTTCAAAGGTCGATATATGGGCTAAAGCAAGCATCAAGGAGTTGGAATATTCGTTTTGATGAAGTCGTTAAAAGTAACGGTTTTATCAAGAACGAGGATGAATATTGTTAATAGGAAATGTCATCTTCCTGGTACTTAATGTAGATGACATATTGTTAATAGGAAATGACATCCCCACATTACAAATAACGAAAGAGTGGCTTTCAAAAAGCTTCACCATGAAGGATTTGGGAGAAGAGGCCTTTATACTTGATATAAAGATCTATAGAGATAGATTCAAGAGGCTGCTGGGTTTATCTCAATCCACGTATGTTGACAAGATGGTAAAGAGGTTTAGCATGGAAGGGTCGAAAAGGGGTTTTCTTCCCGTCAGTCATGGGGTACATCTTTCAAAGGCTACGTGTCCTAAGTCACAGCCTGAGAAGGATCGCATGAGTGGAATTCCATACGCTTCGGCTATTGGATCCATCATGTATGCCATGATATGTACGAGACCAGATGTCTCATATGCTTTAAGCATTACGAGCAGATACCAGTCTGACCCTGGAGAAGGTCACTGGACAACAGTCAAGACCATCCTTAAGTACTTAAGAAGAACTAAGGATGTGTTTCTGGTCTATGGTGGGGTTGATGAGCTTTCAGTGAAAGGGTTCACTAATGCCAGCTTTCAGAATGACAAAGATGACTGTAAGTCACAATCAGTGTTCGTGTTCACCTTAAATGGTGGGGCAGTATCTTGGAAGAGTTCCAAGCAGGCGACAACAACAGATTCAATGACAGAAGCTGAAAATATAGCTGCTTCAGAAGCAGCTAAGGAGGCCGTGTGGATCAAGAAGTTCATATCTGAACTTAGGGTGGTTCCAAGCGTGGATGAGCCCATACAGTTTCTTTGCGACAACACTGGAGCCATTGCACAGTCAAAGGAACCTAGGTCTCATCAAAGATCTAAGCACGTGCTCCGCAGATATCACCTGATTAGAGAAATCATTGATAGGATGGATGAAAAGATGGGTTATATTCCCACAGATGATAACCTAGTCGATTCTCTGACAAAGGCTATTTCTTAGAGAAAACATGATAGTCATTATGAGGCTTTGGGTATACGACTTAGGTCTGATTGGCTCTAGGCCAAGTGGGAGCTTGTTAGTATATGAATGTCCTAGAGACAATCTTTTAATTAGATTAGGACATATGTGGGCCTTTGTATTGTCGCAAATAAATAAACGCACTATTTATCCTGTTTCATATTTTATCTCAATATTACTGTTAATATTTTATATGAGCAACTGGATAAACCCCTTGGAATAAAATAGGTATCTCTTGAGTATCTGTGATGAGATCACGATCATGAGGATTCAAGGATACTGGATATTTATTCCTATTTTATGTTCCTAGTCTAGAGACACTGAGAATGGGGATCAGTGATCTCGGGTAAGACTAGCACGACTTATCTACTTGTATTCGGATGCAAGGTAAAAACCTCATGAGCTACAGATATGGAGATGTCTTAGCTAAAGTCGTGGGTGGATCTATAAGGGTATAGCTCGCACTGAACAGACCCACAAAAGAGACTCTATGAGGAAATCTCACAGAAAGTGTCATTAGAGTAGTCTCTTTATATTTGGGTATGTATTTCCTTAGACCAGAAGTTATTACCTAAACTGTGTTCTAGAAGGCATTCTTTGACTGTATATCTCATATGCCTGAAACATGGAGACTCATAGGTATACTGTTGGGCGTGTCCTGAAAGAGGACAGGGCTAGGGTGATAAGCTGAAGGAATTCGTCAAATCTCTGTGAGAGATTAGGTTATCTGTAAACCGGAGAAATCGGGATGACATTTACAGGGACTCGGAAATCTATGCATATTAAAAGAGATCATGAGATGATCTGCCTTTAGAGTCAGTAAATTGAAGATTCCCTATTTCGAATAAAGCTTACCCTAAACTGCAAGGGTTGATACGCTTCCTTACCCTAGGTTTTATGGGAAGGTAACTGAGACGAAAAGAAATACATACGACAACCAAATATGTGTAATAGGATGATCAAGTCATTAATCTAACTAGCTCTGGGGCAACAAAGCATTGTTAGTGCTCTGTGTTGTCATTAAATGGGTTGTGCGCTTGTTGGGCCCGAGCCCATTTATGTCAGTGGCTATGTTGGACCTAATGGATCACACACTAACACCTTAATGTCATGATGATATAGCATTAAAGATATTGGGCCTAATAATGATTGTTAGCCCAAGAAGAAGTTTGGAAGCCCACCTAAGAGGGAGAGGGCGCATGGTATTGTTAATGGGCTTGGATGGTCCAAGACATTACTAATTAATTTAATTAGTTAAAAAATATTTAAATTTTGAATTTGAAATTTGAATTTTGAAATTTGAATTTTGAATTTTGAATTTGAATTTTGAATTTGAATTTTGAATTTTGAATTTGAATTTTGAATTTTGAAATTTGAAATTTGAATTTGAAATTTGAATTTGAATTTGAAATTTGAATTTGAATTTAGAATTTAAATATTTGAACGTTTGAATTTAAATGTTTGAATTCGAATTTGAATTGGCTATGAAAAGTTGTTTCATAACAAAAGGATAAGATGAGATCTTGTTGGAACAAATCCCTTGTATCAAGAGAAGATCTATGGAGATCTCCAAGGGCTGATTTGGGGAGCCATTTTGGTGGGAGATGATTGTCATCTTGTCAAACCAATAATCTCCAATCAGATTTGGTTGTTGCGAGAATCAGTGAGCTAGTAGGTTCAAACTTGAATGCAACAGCTCAAATGTATCTGGACCCTTTTTGGGCTGAATAGGGGCGCATGAATTGGTGGTCATATGATGATTATTGGTTCAGAATTTTGACTAGATAAAGACCTAGTCTTATAAGGATTCAAAGGGGAGGTTGTTGGGATTTTTGAATTGCAACAACTCCACCTTTGTCTCACTCACTTGTGCGCCACTTTCATTATAAGTAAAGTAAAAATTCTGATTTGATACACTAATTCTCTCCCTCTCTTGTGCGCCTAGTTGGTGAGTTCTTCCTTAAGGTATTTCAAAAGAACCTAGCCAATTCTTTTATATACCATTCCCACTCTTGTGAAGTTTTCATGCTGGAGACTTCACTTTTCTAAACACATATACCTAGCCTCTTTCTTCACCTATTGAGCGCATAGCAAGCCTTTCTGTGGTGGTCAATTGGTGGCTTTCCAGAAAGCGTTCTTGCATCTTGACGTGGGTGGTGTGGATCAACGTTAGAGGGTTTGAACCCTTCAAACCTAACACTGATCGTGTTGGAGTTTTGAACTCACAAACAAAGGTAACATCACATGCCATAAAGCATGATTCTTGATTGCATGTGTAATTCTGCATATGAAAAATTTTGTTTTTCCCTCTCACATGCTACGGCCTTCAAGGCCATTGTACTTTCATATTATCAGTAAAAGTTTATTTATCTTCTACTGTTAGTTAGTTAATCTGTTAGTTAGCAAGATAGTTAGTTAAATTAGTTTTCTGTTATTTCTAGTTTAACTTTTCCCACTCATTGATTGCTTGATGTAAACATCAGTATATAGCTAAACTCTTGTATCAGTAATACTTACTTAATCAATTCACTTTTCTATTCAATTAGAATACCTCATTCTTCTTTACTAAGATGGTATCAGAGCCTACCTAGGGCTCTGGTATTCATTTCCACTCACCTTTCTTTCTTCCGCTTTTCTACTCTGAAAATTCAATATGACTCAAGAAAATTCATCTTCATCTTCAAGTACGGAGATAGCTCAATCAAGCCCATACTTCTTGCATTCAAATGAAAATCCCTCATTAGTGTTGGTATCACCAGTGTTTGATGGAAAAAATTACCACACCTGGACCACATCCATGAGGATGGCTTTGAGATCCAAGAACAAACTGGGTTTCGTGGAAGGCACCATTACAGCCCCGATAGCAGAATCAGATCCTCTTTTCTTGGCGTGTGATCGTTGCAACACCATGGTACCATCATGGTTACATCACTCTATTTCAGATTCGATTATACATTCCATTGTATGGATGGAAAATGCTGCAGACGTGTGGAAAGATCTCAAAGAACGCTTCTGTCAAACAGATGTATTTCGAATTTCAGACATTCAAGAAGAAATGTACCGTCTGAATCAAGGAGATAATACTGTAACTCAATTCTTTACTAAACTCAAAGCGTTCTGGGAAGAACTTGACACCTTGCAACCTTGACCAAAATGCAAGTGTACCCCTAACTGTGCGTGTGGTGTAATGATGTCAAACGCATGCAAGAAACAGTAGGGAGAAAGACCATGTTATTCGATTTTTGCGAGGACTCAATGATCAGTTCGCTCATGTCTGTTCACAAGTCATGCTAATGGAAACCAGCAATGTAAATACAAAGATCTTCTTGAATGTTAATGATGAACCACAGATGCGTGGACAAGCTTCATATAGAGGGAACGTCAATGATGAAACACAGATGCGTGGACAAGCTTCATACAGAGGAAGAGGTCATTCAAGTTTTGGCAGAGGACGATCTAATCCTGGAAAAATATGTACTCACTGTGGACGTACCAATCACACAATTGAGACATGCTTTGAGAAGCATGGTTACCCTCCAGGTTACAGGAACAGGATAAATCAAAAAGCCAATATGGCCACTCATGAAGGTAATGATTTTTCTGAATATGCAGATCAATACCAAAGATCCATACCAGTATTTGAAGATGAAGGAAAGAATGATGACAATTTCCATTTCACCAAAGATCAGTACCAAAGTTTACTTGGACTGATTCAAAATCCAAGAAATGATGCAGCACATTCATCCAATATTGTTCAAACTAATGCAACATTGACCACTCTAGGTAAAACTTGTTTTCAATGGATTCTTGACACAGAGGCAACCGACCATATCACTCATTGTTTTGATCTTCTTTCATATCCTAAAAGAATCAATCCTATCCCCATCAAATTACCAGATGGTAGTCAATTATTTGCTACTTATTCTGGAAATGTTTTTCTGTCATCTACTTTGAATCTATCGGATGTCCTTTTTGTGCCAAAGTTTTGTGTGAATCTTATATCAATAACCAAACTTCTTTTTCATTCCAATTGCCATGTTATATTTCGCCCACTTACGTGTTTCATTGTGCAGAATACCAATGGGAGGATGATTGGTTCTGCTAGTCAAAAGAACAATTTGTACATATTGGAGTCACAACATGAAGCTTCTGTCAAGGTCAAGATGACAAGTTTTAATAAATGCACAAATAGCATAAGAGCAGATGCCACAATCTGGCACAAGCGTTTAGGTCACTGTTCTTCAACAATTTTACACCAAATGTCCACCATATTTCCTTTCACATCATGTAATAATGAAATTGACATATGTGATACATGCCATTATTCAAAGCAGAAAATACTGCCTTTTTCTTCGAGTATTTCTGTATCTTCACATTCTTTTGATCTCATCCATGTTGACATATGGGGTCCTCATTCCATACCTTAAATTCACGATCATCGTTATTTTTTCACATTGGTAGATGATTATTCACGTTTTACTTGGGTTATACCAATGAAAACTAAAGGTGAAACCAGATCACATCTTTGTAACTTCATCCATTCTATTGAAAATCAGTTTCAAGTTACTGTCAAAACTATTCGATCAGACAATGGACCAGAATTTTTATTGAAAGAATTTTTTTGGCTCCAAGTGCATAGTTCATCAAACAACATGTGTTGAAAGTCCACAAAAAAATGGTGTCGTAGAACGTAAGCATCAACATCTATTGAATACTGCTCGTGCTTTATTTTTTCAATCAAACATTCCCAAAATGTATTGGTGTTACTGTATCACACATACAACATACATAATCAACCGATTGGTCACACCCACTCTAAAAATCAAATCTCCCTTTGAACTGTTATATAACGAACCACCCACATTTCTGAATCTAAAAACTTTTGGTTGTCTTTGCTTTGCATCAACCCTTACTCAACACAGAACAAAATTTGAGCCTCGTGCAAGAAAATAGGCTTTTCTTGGATACAAGCAAGGTACAAAAGGCTACATTGTACTTGACCTCCATTCAAACACTATTTTTAATTCAAGAAATGTCCATTTCTATGAATCCCATTTCCCTTTTGCTGAATCAAAGTTGGATAATGACACCAATACACCATCTTTTCATATTCAGCCACCAAATACCGAATATGATATTCCCCTCATGCATTCACCTGTCTCACACATTTCTGATATGCATCATTCTAATAATCCATCCACTTCTGATGCATCTACAAATATTCAGCAACCTTGTTCTGCACCTATAAATTCCAATGACATTGATATCATGCTTAGACGTTCTGCTCGTGTTAAAACTCGTCCTCAATACTTGATAGAATTTCACTGTGGCACATCAAACATAGCAGACACCAATACATCCTCAGGTATGAAACAACCCTTATATCCTCTTTCACATGTTCTTTCTTACTCCAATTGTTCCCATTCCTATACAGTTTTTTCATCATAACCTTCTTACTGAAACTGAACCCACAAGTTACAAACAAGCAGCTGTTAACCCTCATTGGCAAGATGCTATGAACTCTGAGATCAAAGCTCTTGATTTAAACAAAACCTGGTCATTAGTTCCACTTCCTTCCAACAAGAAACCAATTGGATGTAAGTGGGTTTTTAAAATCAAAAGGAAACCTGATGGCTCTGTTGATCGATACAAAGCAAGGTTGGTTGCAAAGGGTTACAATCAATGTGAAGGAATTGACTATTTCCAAACATTTTCTCCAGTAGCAAAAATGACAACAGTTCGCACTCTCCTTGCTCTTGCTGTAGCTAAAAACTGGCATCTTGAGCAATTGGATGTGGATAATGCTTTTTTACATGGAGACTTACATGAAGATGTTTTCATGACATTACCACCTGGTACTGCAAGTCCATTTCCCCATGTTGTATGCAAGCTCGAAAAATCCTTATATAGATTAAAGCAAGCAAGTCGTCAGTGGAACGAAAAGCTCACCCAATCCCTTCAATCCTTTGGATACACTCAGTCCATTACTGATTACTCTCTTTTTATTCGACACGTTTCTGATTCATTCACAACACTCCTGGTTTATGTAGATGATGTTGTTCTTGCTGGCAATGATGTCAATGAAATCCAACGTGTCAAAGCTACACTCCACAGCCAATTTAAAATAAAAGATTTAGGTCCTCTTCGATTCTTTCTGGGATTAGAAGTGGCTCGCTCTCATAAGGGTTTAATTCTCAATCAGAGAAAATACACTCTGGAATTGTTGGCTGACTCTGGACTTCTAGCTGCCAAACCTACCATTACTCCCCTTAACCCTTCAATCAAGTTGCAACGCATTTAGGGTGATCCTTATGAAGATCCTTCTGCATACAGACGTCTTGTTGGTAGATTGTTATATTTAACTACTACTCGACCCGATATAACTCATGTTGTTCATCAGCTGAGTCAATTTGTTTCCAATCCTATGTGTGCTCACTTCACTGCAGCTTGTCATGTGTTGAGGTATCTGAAGAATTCACCTGGACAAGGATTGATGTTTTATGTAAACAATTCCCTCCAACTTTCTGCGTTCACTGACAGTGATTGGGCTTGTTGTATTTGTACCAGAAAGTCTATTACTGGAACCTGCATTTTTTTGGGAAATTCCTTAATTTCCTGGCGCTCTAAGAAGCAGACAACAGTCTCCAAATCATCCTCAGAAGCTGAATATCAAGCCCTTGCCAGTACTACATGTGAAGTTCAGTGGTTGGCATTCTTATTCAAGGATCTGCACCTCCCTCTTGTTCAATCTGTTCCTATCTACTGTGATAACCAAGCTGCTATATATTTTAACACACAACCCCAGCTTCCATGAACGCAATAAACACATCAAAATTGATTGTCATATCACAAGGGAGAAGATTAACAATGGTCTTATTCGGTTGCTTCCCATTTCCACTCATCATCAACTAGCAGATGTTTTTACTAAGTCCTTACACCTTGCTCATTTTCGGGAAATTATATCCGAGTTTGGGATGATTGATGTTCATCTCCCAACTTGAGGGGGGCTATTACCAGTAAAAGTTTATTTATCTTTTACTGTTAGTTAGTTAATCTGTTAGTTAGCAAGATAGTTAGTTAAATTAGTTTTCTGTTATTTCTAGTTTAACTTTTCCCGCATTGCTTGATGTAAACATCAGTATATAGCTGAACTCTTGTATCAGTAATACTTACTTAATCAATTCACTTTTCTATTCAATTAGAATTCCTCATTCTTCTTTACTATGAATGTGGGTGAATTTAAAGGAAGCCCACCAGATTGCTTATCTTGCACCGATGATGTAAAGCATGGTGGCGACTTGCACTGATAAGAATGACATGGTTTGAGCTGGAACCTGAAGGGTGGTTTGCATTGAAGATGAGAGCTATCCGCGGTGGTTAGGGGAATTTTTCTTGGTGGAGAGAGTGATGATTAATATCTACTTGCTTTGTTTTGTTTTGTTTTCTCACTCACAGAATATTTTTTATGACTTTCTTTTAAAACCTGCTCATTCTCCCTTTCTCTGAGTTCTGTATACCCTTGGTATTTATAGAGAGCGATCCCAAGAGCTTTCTTCGCGTGAGGGTTTCCTACCTCTCTGCCTTATTCAAATCATGCAAGCTTTTTGATTTAACAGTGCGGCTCTTACTGCTTTATCCTACAACCATGCTTCCACCACCCCAAACTCTGCTTTCTATAATACCCTCAACTTTTTTTTTCTCTCCAAAATAATCCAACAATTATGTTGCCAGACATAGGGAGCAAGTGGAATGATAAAAAAACAATAATGAGTGATGGGTGTGGTCAGACTTCACGTGTAAGTCAATGAAGCAGTGTTTATTTTTTTTTAATTTTTTTTATTTTTATATTATTTTTTATTTTTATTTTACTGTGTGAGGACATAATTGAGTGATTACAGCTACCCCTCTTTACTTATCTTTAGTTAAGAATATGAAGAAATATAATTTTCATATTATCATAAAGAATAAGTAAACACGTGAACTCTCATTTTGTCCGTGAAGGGTGGTTTGTGTAACACCCTGTGTATACCCGGTTTGTTATCACATCATCGCATTAAGCTGCGCTTAATTAAAATGCGAAAACTAACTTTTTCTTTTCAATTATGACGTCATTATTATTAACCAAGTTGATTACTTAATCCATTTCAAAACATTGCCTGTATGTAAATTGCAATTGAACAACTAACTGAAATTCCTCATATATAAATGTGTTTCTAGTCACGGAACTACAACACATAAACCGGACAAAATCCTAATAATTTATACAACTCAAGCTAAAAGCATAACTAACATCAATGTGGCATGGACAATCCCCATACTCACCAAATAAGGCAACAAAGCCCAGCAAAGTCTCAGCTCAGTAACAATATAAAGACAATAAACATATCAGCATCCAATCATAACAGTATAATCAGCATGCATCAGTCAACTCAGCTCTGGCCTCCTGTCGCCCGAGGTATCAACCCCCGAGGTACCTGAACCTGAAAATGTGCCCCAAATGTGGGGTGTGATTTCTAAAAAGAAATCTCATTAAGACAAGGGGTCCTCAAGGATCTCTCCACCCCAAGCTCACTTACATGTGCAATATAAGTTCTAAAAGCAGTATAACAGTATAAGTTATAAAATCAGTGCAATGCAGCATATAATCATGTCATGTGTGTCAAAATCCTACTGGCCAGAGAACATGCAGGAATTACATACGTCTACAACCTACATTCAGTGCAAGACGCTACTTGCACCCACCCACAGAATCACCGTATTGTATGACGCCACATACTCAGGCTTACCGTCTAGGTGGAACAACACATACATATCATAAGGCATTTTCACTTAACAACTCAATACCATTTCAAATATCAATACATGAAAACACATCATGCATATAACCATCCCTCCATGAGATATGGTGGAACCAAACAATGGCAAAATTGAGGACACGAAAGCTTACCTCCAAGCAATCAATCAAGCCAAAGTCCACACTAGCTCAAAGTCCACAAACAACATAATCATAATCTGGTTAAACCAGTAATCATATCAACATTCATCATCTAATCGTTCAAGACATAACAACAACGTTTTCTTCTTCGTTTCATACCTTTAAGCTCCTCACAAAGCCATAAGCCCTTAATCCAATTGACTCTGACTTAGTTAATTATTACAGAGGTTCAACTCAACCAATCTAGGGTCCATAAACCCATAATACCATTCTGTCAGAATAGAACAGTGACCATCTCAAAATTTTCAGAATATCCGGATATTTGTCAGGGTCATATCCGGATATCATATTCGGATATCCATATCTGGATATTTCGCGACAGAATGCAGTTTATGCATTTCGCGAGATATCTCTTCCAAGGTTTTGTTTTTAAGACTTTCAAACGTTAAAGCATGCATCTTTAAGCACATTTAGGTCAGTGATCATGCTAACTAATTAATCCTACCATTTTATATGCCAAGACTTCACTTTTACCAAAGAAACTCATGATCAAGGTTCAAGAACATACCCCCAAGGCACCAAACAGAAACTAGAGGTGATATTGATGGCCTCTAAACCACTCCATTGTGCAGCACACATAAGGCCACAAAAACGAGCTTCATAATGGGTTCTTTCTCTACCAAAATGGCACCATGAAGCTTCCAAAGCTAAAACAATGCCTCCCTCCCAGAAATTTAAGAACTCAGCCCCTCTACCACCACTAAGAAGGGACCAAAGCTCAGAAATGGCTGACCCCACCGTCACAAATAACTCTACTATGTCTTTGTAATGTTTAAAAGGGAAGAATCAATGAAAAAGAGATGACTTGAGAGGTTGAGACACGTGAAACACGTCGTGAATGTTGGCCAAGTTCGGAGGCAAGGCAAGCCGGTAGGCAACAGGTTCTACTCTACCAAGGATCTGGTATGGCCTAAAGAATCTCGGGCTCAGCTTCCTCACTCCGAGAGCCCGACCAACACCGGTGACAGGTGAAAGTCTCACAAACACGTTATAACAACCCTAAATATTGTATCATGATTAATGAAGAATTATGATAATTAATAAACGAGACATTTCAGATGAAATAGTTTATGATTAAGTAAATTAGAAGTATGGGTCCAATGGACCCAAGGCATAAGCATTAGGGATCCAATGAATTCATGGATCAAAGTATAACCCAACAAAGGAAGTTTTAATTCCATTTAATGTGGACAAGTCCAAGTGATACAAAGAAAGCTCTATATGATAAAGTAAAGTCCAATAAGGTAAATGAAACCCAAATCAAGTTAAAGCTCAAAGTAAGGCCATGACATAATAAACCTAAAAACAGTACTATATGACTAGGAATTAAATTAGAATTCTTTCCCTACAAGCAAGAAGCCCACGATTTTACTAGAGAAAACAAGCTCTAAGAAGTCAATTTAAAGTGTCATAAAATCATGGAAAAATAGGCACAAATTAGGTCAGGTTAATAGGTTAAAGGTCCATAATCTTAAGGAATAAATCATGGTCCAAAATTAAAATCTTTTCCTTCCAAGCATTTAAAATCCACGGCTTAGGTGTAGGAAATGAATTTGATTTTATTTGATTTTCAAGCCATTAAATGCAAATCGAATTTCCTTAAGTCAAGCCAGTCAAATTCCTTTAAACAAGGAAGTTAGGATTATGATGATTAGTAGTCAATCACTTTCCCTAAATCAAGCAAATTGATGACAATATGTCAATCAATCAAATAATTCTGTTTCTTAAATCAAGGAAGCAACCTTTATGACGATTAGTCACACCTCATCAATCCCTTAAATCAAGGGAGCAACTTTTAATGACGATTAGTCACACATCATCAATTCCTTAAATCAAGCAATCACTAAATTTCCTTAATCAAGGAAATTGACATCATGTTCTTGTCCCTAAATTAAGCAATCTAACCTATGACAACAAATCACCACCTTACTCTCATTCAATGTGATCGAAACCTACCAGCAATCAAGTAATGGCAAGGCTTCTAGGTTGCCTATTTGAACAAGCTTTAGTCTCTCCTTTTTCCCTCTATAGCCGCGGCACTACCAAAGGAAAGAACAAAGAGTTTAGTTCATTTTGTGAAGTCCATGAATGCTTCGAAATGGTGAGTGTGTTAGTAAGAAATACCTAATTGTTCCAAGATCAAATACAAGCCTGGATCTTAGTCCTTCTTCCTAATAATTCCCCCAAAGAACCCTTCATCTCTAAGCAAGAAAATCCCTCTTCTCTTCTCTTTAAGCTTGCGGCCTTGTATGTTCAAGGAGGAAGGAAGTTCATTCAAGAAGATTCAAAGTAGTCAAAGGTCAAGAAGTGTTTCCTTAAGTCGTTGATCATCATCAAAGGTAAGCCTATGAACCTTCTTGGTTAGGAATGACATGTAAAAGCATGAAAGTGATATCCTAAGTATATGATCCCTAGAAGGCCGAACCATGTATGATAATTATAAGCATGAAGAGATGTTTAAATGATATGAAAGATGATGAAATGATGATGTTAGATTAGCATGTTTAGTAGCCTAGGTTCTAAATCAATTTTGCATGATCATAACCTTAGTTGGCCGAATATATAAGATGATGTTTTGAATGATGCTCTAGGATTTAAATATAATAAATTATCAATAATGTTAGAAGCATGTTTTAGAAGTAATCCCTTAGGTATTTTAGGGCAATAAGGCCGAATGGTATGTAGCTAAAAGAGGTTTTATTTGATTAATGTTGAAAGGATCTAACCATGTTAAGTTAATAACATAATTGAAAGCATGTTTTAAAAATTATATTCCTAGATGTTTATCTATGGTGGCCGAACCTATACATGCCTAGAATGAAATCTTTAATAATTCTATTAAGTGTTATGATGACCTAATAATGTCCTAAAACCTACACAAGAGGGTAAGTAAGCAAAACAAATCCTCTAGGTAATTAAACCTGCAAAGCCGAGACCTATACATGGATAAAACACAAATGTTGAATGTTATATAAGTTACTAAAAGATGATATGATGATGTTAGGGAGTCAAGGGAGCAAACAGGCAAGTAAAGAGATCAAAAGTTGAAAGTATACAAGTAAAGAACGACAAGTACTGTAAGTGTTTACAGTTGTTGAAGTAATCTCTCTATGTATGCCACCATTAGGAAACTATGATAAGTTATGGTCTGACTGCAATATGTTTATAGTGCTTTACATTATGTGATTATGGTATTTTTGAAACTTAAAACCATGCTATTAAATGTTGGCCTGTGCACTGATACTCCAGTTGCAACCTGACGAGGACTCTGGGTATCTCCGTAAGTCCGTAAAAGCCGGCAGGAATATGATGATGATGATGATGGCATGATATTTTTATATGATGATGTTAAATGTTCCATTTTGTATTGTTATTATAAACTGTTGCAGGAGTAAGCGTCATAGTTGGAGAATGCTCCAGCTGTGAACCTTACTGAGATTTTCCCCAAAATCTCACCCCCCCTTGACCACCCATTTCAGGAAAAGATGAAAAAAAGTAATAAGAAAGTTATGTGGGAAAGAAAGGGTAAGAGACTGGTACGTAAAGAAGAAGAAACTCCACCTACCTGGGAAGAGAAACTAAAGGATCTAACAGATAGAGGCCTATGGACTGAGGCTATGAAATTATTAATAGAAGCTTTTCCACATTATGATTTCGATTAAGCACTAAGTACACAATGGCTAGAGGAACCACAACCACATTATGACTGGGCTTATGATACGGCATAAATTATGTTTTTATTTATGATTAGTTAATCTTTTCGGGATTACATTAAATAATGTTTAGTGTTATTTATTTTGTATTGACGTTTTAACGCTTTTAATTTTATATGGAATAAGTATGGTTATGTGTTTCCATTCCGGACTCTGATATTTGCATTCGTAAAGTTTAAATTTAGACTTCCGCGCGTTGAATGCATGATGAAGGTGCACCCTATATGTATTTACATTTGGGGTGTTACATTTATGGTATCAGAGCAAAATTTCGGATTGGGATGGAACACTAACCATTTGCTGTATCTATGTACAGCAAGATGCCTCCACGAAGAACCCCTACGCAAGATATACAAGGACAAATTAACACGTTGCGGGACACCATCACCCAATTACAAACCAACACGGGAGATATGTTTCAGAATATAATGAATGAGATCAGAAGGAACCCAAATGCTAATGCAAACAATAACGGAGCAAGCGGCTCGGGAACAGGAGCTGGGGGTCATGGTGAAGGACCCCGACCTCCTCCAGGAACCCAAATGCTAATGCAAACAATAACCAAGGACTACTGTTGACGTTTAGAAAGCACAAACCACCCTCCTTTCAAGGAAGTCCTGACTCAATGGCAGTTGTACAATGGCTGCAAGCAATGGACAAGATTTTTCGAGTTATCCAATGCACCGACGATCAGAAGGTGCTATTCTCGACGTACATGCTGGAAGGAGATGCTCACCACTGGTGGGCGAATGCGTCCCAACCGTTGGAAATGCAGAATGCGGTTATAACTTGGGCCGTGTTCGAGGAAATGTTCTTGGAGAAATACTTTCCGGTGTCAATCCGGGATAGTAAACAAGGAGAATTTGACAAACTGGTTCAAGGAACGATGACGGTGGACCAGTATCATGCTAAGTTTAATGAGTTACTAAGATTGGCAACGTACAGAGGAGCAATGCCTTTACCAGACTTTCTGATGGCGAAGTTTCAAAGGGGTCTGAATCCCAGAATTGCTGAGCTAGTAGCCGGCAACGACCCATGTGACTTTGCAACCCTAATCAATCGATGCAGAAGAGTGGAAGCTATTGGCCAACAGAAGAAACCCGTGGAAGCTAGCGGGAATGGTTATAAAGGAAAGACTGGACCATGGCGAGGAAACAACGGAGGAAAGCCCTGGCAGCCCAGGCGAGATGAGAACAAGTTCAAGAGACCCGGAAACTACCGGGGAAACAACATCCACAACAACAAACCTCCGAACTGTCCAAAATGCAAGAAGCCCCATTACGGTAACTGTCTAAGTGGAACCCCAAACTGCTACAAGTGTGGAAAAGAAGGACACTATGTCAACAACTGTCCACTATGGGGAAACCAACAAGCAACAGAAGAAGCACCAAGGATGGGCAGAGTTTACACCCTCGATCAACACACGGCAGACCAGGCAGCTGAACTGGTCAAAGGTACGATCTATATTTGCCATGAAAATTTAGATGTACTATTTGATTCTGGTGCTACGAATTCTTTTGTTGCCGATTATGTGGCGAAAGCGTACGATTTATTTACTGATAGACTGCAAGTACCTATGCGGATCATGACCGCGACGGGAAAAGTTGCTAAGGCGTACCTACTATGTAGAGACGTCGCATTTATCTATGAAGGAAAGAAGTACAAACAGGACTTCATAGTCCTCCCACTAGAGAAGATCAATGTGATTCTAGGGATGGACTGGCTCGCCAAGCAGCGAGTGGTGATTGACTGCAGCAATCGCAGTTTGATTATCGGCAAAGAAGGAGCGGAAGAAAACTCAGCGCCTGAAACAGGAGAATGCTCCATGATGATGATGGGAACTCTTGTAGGAGAAGAAGAGATACCACTGTCCAACATTCTAGTGGTTAAGGAGTTTGAGGATGTTTTTCCCGATGATATCACCAATTTCCCTCCAGAACGAGAGGTACAATTTTCAATTGAGCTAGTACCGGGAACTGGGCCAATTTCAATTGCGCCCTACCGTATGTCACCACTTGAACTTGTGGAATTAAAGAAGCAATTGGAAGACTTAATAAAGAAAAATTTTATCAGACCCAGTGTGTCTCCATGGGGAGCGCCAATATTATTTGTGAAGAAGAAAGACGGGTCAATGAGACTATGCACGGATTACCGACAGCTCAACAAGGTTACTGTGAAGAACAAGTACCCACTGCCTCGTATTGAGGACTTAATTGATCAACTGAGAGGTGCAAGAGTATTTTCAAAGATCGATCTCCGATCAGGATATCATCAGATCCGGATCAAGCCGGAAGACGTTCCGAAGACAGCATTCAGATCAAGATATGGGCACTACGAGTACCTGGTCATTCCTTTCGGACTGACAAATGCCCCAGCAGTGTTCATGGGGTATATGAATCAAATATTCAAACCTTATCTGGATCAATTTGTTGTCGTGTTTATCGATGACATATTGATATACTCAAAGAGCAAGGAGGAGCATGAGGAGCATCTGAGAATCGTGCTGCAAATATTACGAGAGAAACAGCTATACGCCAAACCATCCAAATGTGAATTTTGGCTGCCCGAGATTCAATTCCTTGGGCATGTGATATCAGATAAAGGAGTAGCGGTGGACCCCAGTAAAATCAAAGCAGTAGTTGACTGGGAGCGACCCAAGACGGTCACAGAGATAAGAAGCTTTCTTGGATTGGCAGGGTATTATAGAAGATTTATTGAAGGATTCTCGAAGCGGGTATTACCACTCACCCGATTGACAAGGAAGGAAGTCCCTTTTGTGTGGACTGATGAATGCGAAGTTTGCTTTCAGGAGTTAAAGAAGATGCTGACGACAGCCCCAGTGCTGACATTACCAAACCCTGAAGAACCATTTGAAGTTTATTGTGATGCCTTAAAGATGGGTTTGGGATGTGTGCTTATGCAAAATGGCAGATCAGTCGCGTACGCATCTCGACAGTTGAAGTCACATGAAGAGAATTATCCCACTCATGATCTTGAGTTGGCAGCAATCGTATTTGCTTTGAAGATATGGCGTCATCACTTATACGGTGCTACTACGACAGTATATAGTGACCACAAAAGCCTCAAGTACTTATTTGATCAGAAGGAGCTGAACATGAGACAGCGCCGATGGATGGAATTCCTGAAAGATTATGACTTTGAACTAAAGTATCATCCCGGCAAGGCGAATGTAGTTGCTGATGCCTTGAGCAGAAAAGTCAGAGGAATTGCAAGTATGATGATAGCCGAACAACAATTGATTGAAGATTTCCGAGATTTAAATCTCGCAGTGGTAAACAGTGAATACGGACAGGAATATTACGCAGTACAAATCCAAGATGAACTCTTAGAGAGGATCAAGGAAGTCCAACAAGCCGTAGATTGTTTGAAACGGTTAAGAAATCAACCTGGAGTTAGTTTAAATCAACAAGGTATAATTACCTTTCAAGGGAAAATTGTCGTCCCTACACAACTCTTGAGAGATGAAGTGATGGAAATAGCCCACAAGAGTCAGTACTCGATTCACCCAGGAGCCACCAAAATGTACGCAGACATGAAGAATAATTTCTGGTGGAAAGGAATGAAGAGAGATGTTGGAAGATTCGTAAGCAAATGTATGGTGTGCCAGAAAGTAAAGATAGAGCATCAACGACCAGCGGGCACCCTACAGCCCTTGCATATTCCCGAATGGAAATGGCAAAGTATTTCTATGGACTTTGTAACCAGTCTACCCAGAACTCAAGCAGGCTACGATGCCATCTGGGTAGTGGTCGACAGATTGACCAAGTCAGCACACTTTATACCGGTAAAAGGAACGTACACGACAGAGAAGCTGGCTCAAATTTATGTGAAGGAGATTGTAAGACTGCACGGAGTACCAGAAAGTATAATCAGTGATCGGGATCCTAAGTTTACATCCCGATTCTGGTATTCATTACAGCAGGCGTTCGGAACTCAATTACGATTGAGTACGGCGTACCATCCGCAGACAGACGGACAGACTGAAAGAACAATACAGACACTGGAAGACATGTTAAGAGCTTGCGCTTTAGAAAGAGAAGGTTGTTGGGATCAGTACCTGCCTTTGGCAGAATTTTCTTACAACAACAGTCATCATGCAAGTATAGGAATGGCCCCGTATGAAGCTCTGTATGGAAGAAGGTGTCGAACACCTGTATGCTGGGAAGAAGTGGGCGATAAAGAAATGTTTGGGCCAGATATGGTGAACGAAACAACTAAGCAGATAAAGATGATTCGTGACAGGATGCAGAAGGCTCAGGACAGACAAAAGATGATTTGAAGCACCGACCCCTAGACTTTGAAGTAGGGGAACATGTATTTGTTAAGCTCTCTCCTATTACAGGTATTGGAAGAGCACTCGGTGTAAGAAAGTTAAGTCCGCGTTATATCGGTCCTTATCAGATTCTGAAAAGGGTGGGGCCGGTAGCTTATCAGTTGGCATTACCTCCAAATTTGGCAAATCTTCACGATGTATTTCATGTTAGCCAATTGAAGAAATATGTAGCCGATCCCTCACATGTTGTATTACCGGATGAAGTGGAAGTACGACCTAATTTGAAGATCCCGGTGGTACCAATCAAGATTCTGGATAGAGAAGAGAAGCAGCTTCGCAGCAAGGTGATACCCATGGTAAAAGTGCAATGGCAAGGAAGGACTCCCGAAGAAGCAACTTGGGAGCGAGAATATGAGATTAGAGAAAAGTACCCCGAGTTATAGTAATTTTCGGGACGAAAATTTTATTAGTGGGGGAGGATATAACAACCCTAAATATTGTATCATGATTAATGAAGAATTATGATAATTAATAAACGAGACATTTCAGATGAAATAGTTTATGATTAAGTAAATTAGAAGTATGGGTCCAATGGACCCAAGGCATAAGCATTAGGGATCCAATGAATTCATGGATCAAAGTATAACCCAACAAAGGAAGTTTTAATTCCATTTAATGTGGACAAGTCCAAGTGATACAAAGAAAGCTCTATATGATAAAGTAAAGTCCAATAAGGTAAATGAAACCCAAATCAAGTTAAAGCCCAAAGTAAGGCCATGACATAATAAACCTAAAAAAAGTACTATATGACTAGGAATTAAATTAGAATTCTTTCCCTACAAGCAAGAAGCCCACGGTTTTACTAGAGAAAACAAGCTCTAAGAAGTCAATTTAAAGTGTCATAAAATCATGGAAAAATAGGCACAAATTAGGTCAGGTTAATAGGTTAAAGGTCCATAATCTTAAGGAATAAATCATGGTCCAAAATTAAAATCTTTTCCTTCCAAGCATTTAAAATCCGCGGCCTAGGTGTAGGAAATGAATTTGATTTTATTTGATTTTCAAGCCATTAAATGCAAATCGAATTTCCTTAAGTCAAGCCAGTCAAATTCCTTTAAACAAGGAAGTTAGGATTATGATGATTAGTAGTCAATCACTTTCCCTAAATCAAGCAAATTGATGACAATATGTCAATCAATCAAATAATTCTGTTTCTTAAATCAAGGAAGCAACCTTTATGACGATTAGTCACACCTCATCAATCCCTTAAATCAAGGGAGCAACTTTTAATGACGATTAGTCACACATCATCAATTCTTTAAATCAAGCAATCACTAAATTTCCTTAATCAAGGAAATTGACATCATGTTCTTGTCCCTAAATTAAGCAATGTAACCTATGACAACAAATCACCACCTTACTCTCATTCAATGTGATCGAAACCTACCAGCAATCAAGTAATGGCAAGGCTTCTAGGTTGCCTATTTGAACAAGCTTTAGTCTCTCCTTTTTCCCTCTATAGCCGCGGCACTACCAAAGGAAAGAACAAAGAGTTTAGTTCATTTTGTGAAGTCCATGAATGCTTCGAAATGGTGAGTGTGTTAGTAAGAAATACCTAATTGTTCCAAGATCAAATACAAGCCTGGATCTTAGTCCTTCTTCCTAATAATTCCCCCAAAGAACCCTTCATCTCTAAGCAAGAAAATCCCTCTTCTCCACTCTTTAAGCTTGCGGCCTTGTATGTTCAAGGAGGAAGGAAGTTCATTCAAGAAGATTCAAAGTAGTCAAAGGTCAAGAAGTGTCTCCTTAAGTCGTTGATCATCATCAAAGGTAAGCCTATGAACCTTCTTGGTTAGGAATGACATGTAAAAGCATGAAAGTGATATCCTAAGTATATGATCCCTAGAAGGCCGAACCATGTATGATAATTATAAGCATGAAGAGATGTTTAAATGATATGAAAGATGATGAAATGATGATGTTAGATTAGCATGTTTAGTAGCCTAGGTTCTAAATCAATTTTGCATGATCATAACCTTAGTTGGCCGAATATATAAGATGATGTTTTGAATGATGCTCTAGGATTTAAATATGATAAATTATCAATAATGTTAGAAGCATGTTTTAGAAGTAATCCCTTAGGTATTTTAGGGCAATAAGGCCGAATGGTATGTAGCTAAAAGAGATTTTATTTGATTAATGTTGAAAGGATCTAACCATGTTAAGTTAATAACATAATTGAAAGCATGTTTTAAAAATTATATTCCTAGATGTTTATCTATGGTGGCCGAACCTATACATGCCTAGAATGAAATCTTTAATAATTCTATTAAGTGTTATGATGACCTAATAATGTCCTAAAACCTACACAAGAGGGTAAGTAAGCAAAACAACTCCTCTAGGTAATTAAACCTGCAAAGCCGAGACCTATACATGGATAAAACACAAATGTTGAATGTTATATAAGTTACTAAAAATGATATGATGATGTTAGGGAGTCAAGGGAGCAAACAGGCAAGTAAAGAGATCAAAAGTTGAAAGTATACAAGTAAAGAACGACAAGTACTGTAAGTGTTTACAGTTGTTGAAGTAATCTCTCTATGTATGCCACCATTAGGAAACTATGATAAGTTATGGTCTGACTGCAATATGTTTATAGTGCTTTACATTATGTGATTATGATATTTTTGAAACTTAAAACCATGCTATTAAATGTTGGCCTGTGCACTGATACTCCAGTTGCAACCTGACGAGGACTCTGGGTATCTCCGTAAGTCCGTAAAAGCCGGCAGGAATATGATGATGATGATGATGGCATGATATTTTTATATGATGATGTTAAATGTTCCATTTTGTATTGTTATTATAAACTGTTGCAGGAGTAAGCGTCATAGTTGGAGAATGCTCCAGCTGTGAACCTTACTGAGATTTTCCCCAAAATCTCACCCCCCTTGACCACCCATTTCAGGAAAAGATGAAAGAAAGTAATAAGAAAGTTATTTGGGAAAGAAAGGGTAAGAGACTGGTACGTAAAGAAGAAGAAACTCCACCTACCTGGGAAGAGAAACTAAAGGATCTAACAGATAGAGGCCTATGGACTGAGGCTATGAAATTATTAATAGAAGCTTTTCCACATTATGATTTCGATGAAGCACTAAGTACACAATGGCTAGAGGAACCACAACCACATTATGACTGGGCTTATGATACGGCATAAATTATGTTTTTATTTATAATTAGTTAATCTTTTCGGGATTACATTAAATAATGTTTAGTGTTATTTATTTTGTATTGACGTTTTAACGCTTTTAATTTTATATGGAATAAGTATGGTTATGTGTTTCCATTCCGCACTCTGATATTTGCATTCGTAAAGTTTAAATTTAGACTTCCGCGCGTTGAATGCATGATGAAGGTGCACCCTATATGTATTTACATTTGGGGTGTTACACACGTGCTCACCCTCACCGAACTCCAGTGGACGATGCTTGACATCGTAGTAGCTCTTCTGGCGATTATGCGCCTGCTTCATCTTTTCTCTGATCATCTGGATCTGCTGGGTGGTATCTTGGACAAAGTCCAAGCCAAACAACTCCTTATCTTCAACCTCAGACCAGCAGGTAGGAGTCCAACACCTCCTACCATACAACGCCTAGTAGGGTGCCATGCCCAGGCTAGCATGGAAACTGTTGTTGTACGAAAACTCCACCAATGGCAGGTACCTATCCCATGCTGAACCCTGCTCCAAAGTGCAAGCCCTCAACATGTCCTCCAAGGTCTGGATGGTCCACTCAGTCAGTCTGTCAGTCTGAGGGTGATAGGCTGTACTCAATCTTAACTGAGTACCAAAAGCTCCCTGCAGCGCCTCCCAGAACCAAGATGTGAACTTCGGGTCCCTATCACTGATGAAACTCTCGGGCACCCCATGAAGCCTCACAATCTCGCGAACATACAGTCTGGCTAACTGCTCAGAAGTGAAGTTCAGATTCACTGGAAGAAAATGGGCGGATTTCTCCAGTCTGTCCACAATGACCCAGATAGAGTCGCAACCAGCCTGAGTCTTCGGCAGACTCACCACGAAGTCCATGGAAATTCTCTCACTTCCATTCTGGAATCTCTAGAGGTTGAAGCTTACCAGACGGCTTATGGTGTTCTATCTTCACCTTCTGGCAAAACAAACACTTGGACACATACACAGCTATATCCTTCTTCATTCCAAGACACACCGTCTTGGTTCTTCACAAAGTCTGGGAACTCTCTCTGCACTTGTGCCTCTTGGATCTTTCCATACGCTCAAACTCGACTCTCACAGTCTCTGTCTCGAGAAGTGCACCCCCAAACAAGGAAGTCACCGTCAAAACTCAAAATTTCACAATGACATCAAAACGTCATTCGATTCTCTGGGACCACCAGTCACTTTCTCAATAGAGGTGACCTGACCCCAGCCGCTCTAATCCACACAAAACCTGAGTGAGTTTGGCCCTATTCCATGACTCTAACATTGACTAGACTTACAATCTTATAAATCATTATTCTCAAAATAATTTCATATTCCTTTCATAGTACGAAATCATAATCATGTTCATTTCAACCAATACATGTTAGTTAACATGCTCATTCACATAGTAACGTACCTTAGTTCACGTACACTTGCAAAATTTTCAATTTCACTAACATAATAAATAAGAAACTCTATGTAACAGTATACCTCAATCTCCATGGCATCTGCAAAATCAAAAGTCAATTAAGGGTGAAATAACATTGATACATTACCACAATTTATCGTACTTATTTCATGCTTAACACTATCCCTGGTGTTAACATGCCAAATACTTATGAAGCAGATCAATAAGAACATATGAACCTAGAGTCATGGAGACCACTCAACCCACAAAATAATTGTACATGCACTGCCTCACATATACAAGATCGCGCGTGGCCTTGTCACAAATTCCAAGTATTACACACTCAGTTTCCCTGAAGAGAATTTCACATTCTCAAACAAAGCACCATCACAATTAAGTAATGGCGTAAGGCATCATACCTTATAACAAAATGACTGGTGCTCCTCGTGGAGACACGCTCGGTCGAATGAAGTCTTTCGCCGAAAGATATTCAATGAGCTTCTTCAGCTCCGCTAACTCCGGTGGTGACATCCAGTATGGAGCTAGAGAAATAGGCCCCACACCAGGCAACAAATCTATGGAGAACTTTATCTCCTGCTGTGGCAGAAACTCAGGAATCTCCTCAGAAAACACCTCGAGGAATTTCCCCTCCACAGGAATGCCAGTGATATCCTCCTGTGTCCCACTCACCAAACCTCCAAACAAGACATAACCAAAAGTCCCTGCTCACAAGGCTCTCCTAGCCTGCAGCACAGAAATAAAAGACGAGGAACTGGTTGTGGAATCACACGGAGACACCATCACTCGCTAGGCACAACAATCAATCATCATACAATTCCTGTACAACCAATCCATGCCCAGAATGATTTCCAGATTAGCCATCGGCAATCCAATCAGGTCTATCGAGTAATCACGACCATCCCACTGAAACACGACATCTCGATGAACAGTGGTAGTATCACACTTTTCTCTGGTGGCGGTAGTCACCCGCAACAGTGGAGAAAGCACAGACATGGGAAACTCAAGCCCCACAACAATCGGGGTTGGATTAAAGGAATTTTTAGCCCCGGAGTCAAACAAGACATCAACAATAGCTCCACCAAAGGAAACAGTACCTCTGACAAGGTTCGGATCTCGGTCCAACTGCTGGCGATCCAACGTATACACACGTCCGGTAGCAGGTGGCACTGCAGGTGCCGCTGTAGGTGGAAGGGAAACCATCTGAAGTGAAACTTCCTGAACTGCTGCAGCTCTCACCGTCGATGACGGACAATCTCTAGAGTAGTGGCCCTCTTTGCCACACTGGAAACATATCAGCTGGCCAGTAGCACAACGTCCTGCATGCTCCTTTCCGCACCCCGTACATCTAGGGGTGGAAGGAGGCCTAGCAAAACCTCCCTATTGCGGAGAAGTCCTCTTGAGCTTACGAAGCGCCTGCCTAGCAGCTAACTGCTTCCCGTTTCCCTTTCCAGCAAACTTCCTGTCTTTCCAGGAAGTGGAACTACCGGTTCCTTTCACCTCAGCTACATTGGCCTTCTTCGCCTTGCTTACAACGCAGACATCCTCAATGTCCCGAAACTGCTGAATCAAAGTGCCAAAATCTCTAGATGCCGCTCCAGCAATCCGATCTGTAATTTTCTCATTAAGTCCCCTACGAAACTTACCAGCCAAAAACATCAGAGTATGCATGGCGATACGGAAATGTGCAAACTTAGCTAGTTCGTTGAACTTCGCCAAGTACTCGTCCACTGACAACGAGCCTTGCACCAGATGGTCAAACTCTCCTTGCTTCCGCTCCTGTGCATCATAAGGAAAATACCTCCCAAGAAGCAATCCTCAAAGAATGGCCATGTCATAACATGACCCTGCATCTCATAAGCTTGAGAGGTGTTCATCCACCACTCATGGGCATCGCCCTCCAGCATGTACGTCGCAAAAATCAACTTCTATAGATCAATGCACTGCATGACTCAAAGATCTTACCCAACTCCTGAAGCCAGCTTGCAGCAACAATAGGATCATAAGATCCATCAAAAGAGGGTGGCATATGCTTACGGAAAGCATTCAGCCGGCGGTCAATGACATCACGATCCTCAGCGGGCTCTAGATAGGGCTGCATAATCCCAGTAAGATGAATGGCACCCTCAATGTTACTCTGACCTCCGTCCTGAAGACTAGGTGGAGGCGGTAGTGGTGGTGGCGGTGGAGGCGGTGGCGGTGGGAACTGACCCTCATTGTGGCCAGCCCGCATCTCCTCCAACATGACCCTCATCATGGTCATGTTCGCCAGTCTGTTTGCCTCAAGGACATCTTCTGTGGCTTTCCAGTTCGCCACTCGAACGACGTCCATCATTGCCAAATTGGCCAATCTAGTGGCCTCCTGATCGGCTAGTCTAGCCACCTGCATCTTAGCCAATGTAAATTGTAAAAGACAGCTAACTGAAATACCTCAAGATAAATAAGTGTGAGTATCTATGTCACGGATCTACAACACGTAGTCCAGACAATATCCTGATAGTTTATACAACCCCAGTCTAAGCAAACGATACATAATCAATGTGGCATGGAAAATCCCCATGCTCACCCAAATAGAACAACATAACCAACATAGTATCCACTCATCAATACATCGAATGAAGCTAATAGCATAATATCAACAGACATAATCCAGTATCCAAGCATAGTCAGCATAAGCAGATAAACATCAATCAACTAAGCTTTGGCCTACTGTCGCTAGAGGTCTCAACCCTTGGGTTACCTGAACCTGAAATAAGCGCCCCAAACGTGGGGTGAGATCTCTAAACAGAAATCTCAGTAAGACAAGGGGTCCTCAAGAATTCCTCCACCCCAAGCTCACTTACATGTGCAATATAAGTTCCAAAAGCATTTTAACAATATAAGTTCCAAAATCATTGCAGTGCAATAGATAATCATGCCATGTGTGTTATAACTATTCTACTGGCCAGAGAAATGCAAGAATACGTCTATTACCCACAGTTAGTACAAGGAACACCGCTTGCACCTCACCCACAGCCTCACTATCTTGTATGTCCCCACACACTCAGGCTTACCGTATAGGTGGAACACCACATGCATATCATAAAGGCACTCGCACATAACAGCTCAATAGCCTTTCAACAATCAATACATTAAAATAACATCATGCATATAAACCATCCCCCCATGGGACATGGTGGAACCAACAATGGCTAAACCGAGGACACGAAAGCTTACCTTGCAAGCTAACTAAGAGTCCACAGAAGCTCAAAGTCCACACATATCAGAATCACAATCTGTTTTGGACCAGCAATCATATCAACAACCATAGTCCATAAGCATATAACATAAAGACAATGCTTCTCTTTTACGTTTCATGTCTTTAGGCTTCTCACAAAGCCATAAGCCCTTAATCACTTTGATTCTGACTTAGATTAGTTATTACAGAAGTCCACATTAGCCAATCATGGGTCCACAAACCCAAAATAGCATTCTGTGTGAACAGTACATATATTGTTCTCGAAAACCCAGAATATTCGGATATTCATATCCAGATATCACAAAGCCCATATCCGGATATCCATATGCGGATATCCCAAAGCCCATATCCGGATACCATATCCTGATATTTCGCGATAGAATGTAGTTTCTTCATTTCGCGAGATATCACTTCCAAGGTTGGGTTTTTAACCCATTACTACGTCCAAGCATGCATTTTTATCCTCTTTTAGGTTCATATACAGGTTGGTTACTTGTTTAACTCATTAACATGCCAAGACTCAACCTTTAAATAAAAAAAACACATGATCAAGGTTTAACAACTTACCCCAAGCTCAAAACAGAACAAAAAGGTGCTCTTGGAGCTCACCAAACTGACCCTACAGTTCAGACCTCAATGTGCATGAAAATGGTGATCAAATGTTGGTTCTTTCTCTTCAAAGATCACAGCTTGAAGCACAAAATGCAAGAACAAAGGCTTCCCAACACTAAACCAACAAGTCAGCCCCAAGAACCTCACCAACAGTGGCTGAGCACACAACAATGGCTACCCTCCACACTCACAAGTCTCATGCACACTCACACTAGTGTAGTTGATGAAGAAACCAAGAGGAAAAGTAGCCTCTTGGCTCACAAGGTGGGGAAGGAGAAGAGAACAGCAATGAAGAGACACTCAGCAGCTGAGCAACTCACGTAGGAAGCCAATATGGCATAGGGTTTTGTGCAAAAAGAGTATTTATAGCTCATTTAATTTTAAACACACCGTATTAGCACTAAAAGCTACGCTTAATATTTTAATCCCAAACTTAGGATTCTGAACCTACTCATTTTTTTAAAGATTTTTCATATTTTTATTTTATTTTTCACAGCACCTTTCTGGTACGCGCTTTTACATAGCCAGTATCAATTCTGACACCAGTTCTCATTATTTCGACTTGAAACTTGTTACGCTAGTCTTACATATTATTCTAGGAATATTCCCATACTTATTATAATTTTCCGAGATACTTCATCGGTACACATTTATATCGAGGAGCAGAACCGGTATCTGCACTTTTCGTCGAAAAAGCGACTTCCAGCATTAATAATCACTTACCTTATTTATTTAAGCCTTATCATAATTATTGGGGTCAATTATGGAATTATTTCCTAATTTCTTATAATTAATTAATTAACTTCCTTAATTAACGGTGCGGGTTCTTACAGATTACACCATGGTAGACATATATGATGAGCAAACCTTATGCGATGTTGAGAGTAATGCGAATCAAGTGCCAATGACCTTATTAGAGAAAATGAGAATAAGGCATATAAGATCTGCGAAGATGACTCTACAATTGTCCGATCGCTTTATTCAAGTGTTGGTTAATATTGCTGAAAAAGTATTAGTGAAGGCGGGCAACTTTGAGTACAGAGAAAATTTCGTAATCATTGATATGGACATGGATCCTGCTTTTGCTCACCTTCTTGAAGAACCATTTTTGGCCACCACAGATGCAGTGGTAGATGAGCTAAAAGATAAGGCAATTCACAAGGTGGATGAAGACCAGCTAAGTATTTTTGATTTTAAAATTAATTCTTCATCACTTACAATTTTTCCCTCAGATGTACAAGCATAATTTGTTGAAGACAAGGGAAATGGAAGAACAAAGCTCAATAATCCTCATCTATTAAGAACCAAAAGCAAACCCAAGGTTAAGATAAAGAAATCCAAAAAGATGACTATGACCAAGGGGAAAAAGCCAGCTTTAGTTCTTTGCTACAAGCCACCTTGATCATCTGTCAACGTCAGGCTCGTGACGTTAAACAATCGCTACTTAGGAGGCAACCCAATGAGTTTTTATTATTCCTTTTTATTTTATTTTATTTCCTTTTCCTTTGTTTTAGTTTTAATTTTTATTTTGATGTTTTTAATTTCTACTTAGGATCATGTGAGAATTGTTGGATATGTTTATGTCCTCCGATACAATTTTCTAGTTTATTCTGTTTTGATGTTTAACAAGTGTGTGTAATCCACCTGCGCAGAAGTTTTATTCTTCGACAAGTTTAGCTTTATTGCTGGGGACAACAATTTTATAAATCTGCGATAATGAGGAATCACACAGAAAGTAGGTCTAACAGAAAAAAATTTCTGATTCAGGGGATATATCCTAACCTTTTGTCTCAAAATTTTAACTTTTTTTTAGTTATTTTTCTTTTTAGTAGTAATAATTCTCTGAAAGGCATGCCTAGATGTTCATTAGCTACTCAGTCAATAAGTTGATTAAACCTTAGAGAGCATATGTGACACTATGAGAATTCATGATGATTTTGTTTTGTCATGACATTGCATTGAATATTATCTAGAGAATATGTCTGCTCGTTTGTGTGATTTTCTTTTTGAGATTTTATAGATAAAGCTTTGATGTGAAAATTAAGAATTAAATTCTAGCTTGACGCCACAGCTTATGAGATTTGAGCCTATACAGTAATTTTCTTTTGAGAGGCCTCACTGTAGTGGTACTCTAGAACTTGATCTGTTTCTCTGTGATGCATGCATGAATTGAAATGATAAAGGCATTTTTGTTCTTGTGAACCACTTGGCCAAATAGCCCACCTGAAAAGAATTTTTTTTCCATTACTAGCCCCTTTGAGCCTTGGACTGATTTTTTTGTTCAATTTCCCATTAATTACTAAGCTTATATTCCTATTGACTCACCCTTGAATGAGATTGAAATACTGATCAAAGAAAAGTCAAGGTGAAGTGCTCTATTGAAAGTAAAGTGATAAAAAGGAAAAAAGTACCACAAAGGAAAAATAAATCTGTCTGAGAATAGGATGTGCAAAGGAAAAAAAAAAGTCGTGAAAGAAAATTTCTGTTATAAATTAGTAGCAGGGAGAAAGAAAAAAGTGGTGAAAAAGTAATAAAAATCTTGAATTAAAAGGAAGAAGTAGTGAAATATTGTTTGAGAGTTGACTGAACCTTGAATTGAATTAAATGTGTTTCAATCTCACAAAATAAAATTAGCTACTTTCCAAATATTCCTATCCCTAAACCAAGCCACGTTACAACCTTAAAAAGACATTTTGATCAATTTTTGCATGTTATTTATGTTCCTCATCTTTAGGAACTTGAGAATAAGATCAAGCCTATGGTAGTACTATTACACTGATGGATTGAGTGATTAAACCCCAAACACTTGAGTGATGAGTGTATAATTTATCTTAGTGAGGGGTATTCAAGTTAGATTATAATTTCTTTTTTGAAACTGAAAAGTGTTGTTTGAAATTCTCAACACCGAAAATCATTCATGCTTAGCATAGTACTCTCATGAGCTTCTGCTTTAAATTATTTGTTTGATGCAATGTTATACTTGAATTTTATGTGTCTCTTCTCACAGGGTTAAGTTCCTGCTTCATAGTGTTTATTCTAGTTTATTGCTGAGGACAACAATGTCTAAATCTGGGAATTGTTTGATGAGTCTCAAAATTACTATGTATTAAGGGTCAATATGAGCATGAAATTGATTTAAAAGTAATTAAAAGTTATGAGAATTATAGTTAAATTCTTATTTTATTTTCAATAATATTCTTATAAGATTTCTTATATTTTGCAGTCAATTTCAGCTCAATAAAGAGATAAATTGGAGAGATCAAGTAGAGTTGCTTTGGATTTATGAATCATTCAAGATCTTATCAAATCTTCGTTTGAATATTTTTAAGGAAAGTTTTCCATTAAATTAAAGGGGAAGATTTGAAGGATTGGATCAAAGATATGATTAGATATTCTAGTGAAGATTCCATTGAAGATATTATGAATAATTAAAAGATGTGGTTTCATCCCTATAAAAGGCATCTCTTGGAAACACAAAGAAACAATTAGACAGAGGCAAGAATATTCATAGGAGGAAGAGAACACCGGAGGCTAGAGATGGAGATTTCAGAGAGAGAGGAGTTTGAAGGAGACTGAGCAACATTGATTCTTCTTCTTCTTCTTCTTTATGATTTCTTCTTTTTATTTCTTTATTTTTTAAGCCAGTTATGTTTGGCTAGTTTTCTTTTTGTAGTTGGGATCATGGACCCAACGTGAATCCTTTATATTTTCTATATTGTTTTTTTATAATTAATGTAGTTTATGTAGCTTTATTCTGCCTGTGTTAATTCTTCCATATCCTTGATAGAACTGATTGCTCTATTATAGGGTTTTGAGGGTTAGAGTTCACAACAGAAATATTGGGGTTTTAATCTAGACAAGGGGAGAATAACGATCCGTGCATGACCTAGACATAGGCTTACATAGATTGCAGGCTTTTAATTCATTTGCTTAATGCTTAATTCAAGAGGAATTACTAGGACACTAGGATTCTAATTGAGTTAAAGGGTTGAAAACACTAAGACATTAGGGTTCAACTATTTAATAAGGAAATAATGAATTGTCTGATTTACTAAATTAAGTTATAAATTACAATCTAGGAATATAAGGGAGGATCGGAGGTGAAGTGCATCCTAACTGCAGCTCTTTTACAGTTTTTAAATCACTCATATTTTCTTGACGTTCTTGATTATTCTTGAATGTTCTTGATTTTCTTGCAATTATTTTTGTTATTTTATTTTTATTTTAATTCAAAAAATTATTCTCAACAACCAAATTGATTTGTTCAAATTAGAGGGAATAATGAGAATAGTACGTGATTCATTAATCCTCGTGGGAATGATACTCTACTCACACTTTTATTACTTTAACATTATTGGTCTAATTATGACTTGTTAGGGATATATTGGTCTTTCATTCTATTTTCTCATCTTTTTCTCATTCCGGAATTCTACCGGCTGCTTCTACAACAGTACAAAATACCCGGCAGAAGTGACTTTCTCAAATTACCCCAGTATGGGTATCAATCTTCATCAAATCATACCCTAACCTCATCTATGATCATCATATCATCATAATAGCTTTCCAACTCAAATTTGCTAAATTGGAGCTATTCTACTGACTGTTACTGCTGACGCAATCAAAATTAACAAATGAAAATCCATCTGTGTAGAATACTATCAATATGGATATCAAAATTCTTAGAATTTTATCCTCATTCCATATATGACCCCAAGGTCTTCATAATAATCCTCTAAATTCAAAATTATAAAATTAGGGTTATTGTACAAATGAAGTGGGTGAGCTATCATTTTGAAGTTTAGGATGTCTTCTTTATTTTCCTAAAATATAGGACTGTAATGATTTGTGAGTCATGTGCAGTTTTCGTTTAAGTGCAGACTGCCCAGTTTCGTTGGCTGTAAGACACCAATGGTCTGTCATCTTTGTAAAGTAATATTTTCTTCATTTCTTATCGAAACAAGGCTTAAGATATATCAAATTAAAGGTCTAGGTGTATATTGTAACCTATTAAAGTTTGAGAGCAATTAGATAAGTAGAACTTCTACAGTTTTAAAAACAGTGAGGGAACTCATAGTAGTTTTTTGCTGTCAAATGACAATTTTGAACAATTAACTTACGACGATCGTATCTAGAGTTGTATAAATCAAAATAAGGCTTATGATATCTTGTTCTAAAGCTTAGAGAGTCTATTTTAACATACTAAAATATTAGAGTAAATACTCTTTCGGGTCCCTAACAAAAAACACGGTCCCCACTTTAGTCCTTTACAAAAAAAATTAGTCAGTTAGTCTCCATGAAATTCAAAATGGACCTATTTTAGTCATTTTGAGGGACTAATATGGGTCTTTTTTGAATTTGTGAGGGACCAAAATTTCAACTAAATGGGTCCATTTTGAATTTGTTAGGGACCTCGAGACTAATTTTCTTTTGTAAAGGACTAAAGTGGATACCGTGTTTTTTGTTAGGGACCAAAAATGATATTTACTCAAAATATTAAAATTTATGGACATGTAGATAAGTGCTTTTTTGTGAAAGGCTGAACCTACCTTGGTTAGGTAAAACGTGTAATTTGTGTTTTAAGCTTTGTTGGTTTATGAGAACCACTTAGCACTTTCAAATATTTATTGTATGATATTTAAGCTATAGAAATTTATGTTCTGCAATTATTTTTAGTTATGATCATTAAATAAGAATTGTTTCAAATATGGTTGTTAAAAGGCAAAAAGTTCTACCGTATTTTAATTCAAAAAACGTGATTGTAACTACGCTTAATATCATATGTATGTTAATACGTCGGTCCGAAATGAGGTGTTACAAAGTTTCTTCAACATTGACGTATTATGCAGACCGATGAGTTCTGGCTGAGGCGTACCTTACTGAGGGGATTTTTTATTTTACTAAAGGGGGATACAAGAGGATCAGTGGCAGTTATGCAATGTTACCGGATCTGTTAGAGTTTGTGACCGCCCAGGTGAGAGGAGCGTATCTTCATGATGTTTCTTTATGTAAAAGAGTTACTTTACCGACATCAAAGTTCGATTTCCATTTTTTGAATTTCTGATCGACGTGTTGTGCCATTTAAGGGTTTACTTAAACATTTACTTCTTTTTTGAATATTGTGTTTTGTGATTTTTTTAAAATTTCTTTTACCATCTGTGACACCCTCCCCTGTATGCATCCTAGGGAGATGCCTGCTAAGCGGATTAGAGTCGTAACATCATCGAATTAAATACTGAACTGCATTATTAAGTCACAAATTAAAACCTTGTGTTGAAATCTGATTGCACAAGAAAACGGTGGGAACATTTGGTAAAACACATTGCTTGCTTGAATTGTTATTTTTCCAGAAAACCTTCCTGTCTTGCAAAAATCATATAAAATCGAATTCTCAGACTTTGGACACAAAGTTTATATAATCAGAAACTAGACATCTGGGGCTTTACGTGCGTATAAATTATATGTCAATCGGAGGTCTGTAGCCCCAGAAACAGAACTCGCAAAGTGCTCGATAAATCAGTTTCAAAATTCAGAATTTAAAACGGTCAGAAATCGTTTTGACAAAATAAACGCCGGAATTACAAAAGTCTTGAGCAATTACAACAATCAGACTACAACATGTTCCAAAACAGATTGCGAAGTGTGACTTGTCCAACTTCAAATTACTACATAACATTAAACGTTCAGTGCACAACCAACAAACAGCGAACAGACAGCAGGTTTTCAAAACAGCAAAATAAACAGCACATATCCAAATAATAGTCCCTCAAATGCTTCTTCGTCCTCCTGCAATTTTATAAAAATTGAGCCCCAAGAGGGGTGAGAAAAATCCCAGTAGTGTGATAGCAAAACCAGTAATGCAACAATATTAGACTAGATACAGAATTCCAAAACAGTCGCATCAGCAAATAAATTTAGAACAGATGCTAAATGTAATCATAGTGCGTATATAACGCCAGAATTATGAACGTTCATAGCACTACAGTGCACGTACTACTAACTAACACAGTGGAGATTCCATTTGGCCCATCAGAGGGGAATTCCAATTGTGACCTATGCGAACTGAGCCACGGTTCCTTCTCCTTGGTACCTGAGGGATGCCTACATGATGCAGGCTCAACCAAATGCTTCTTTTCAAGATTTTCAATTTTCCAGATAGCATGTAAAAGAATGCATGTTATGCCATGATTTACTTCGCACGCACATAAAAAAACAAATGGATTCATTATGTATATGAACATGACAAAACCAGAATCAGAGTACCATGGTTCTCATGGATTTTCAACACCAATATTTCGAAGAACAAAAATTTCCAAAACAGAATTTCAATGAATCCAAGTCAAAAGGGCAGATTACAACTAATATCTAACAGAGTACACATACGTAGGCACATGTGAGCAACAATTCAGAATTTCATGCACTAGCTAATAGTCACAAAAGGCTTAGCCACCTAACATTTACCTTGTGTGTGGAAATATTAACCAAACAGCACCAAAATCAGTCCACACTCTAGGGGTTATGCGCACCTAAGCAAAAATATAGCAAGTCAGAATTTCATGCCATATTGTTCCTATAGGTTACATAACGTTTGCATTTCTCTTGACCCTTAGTTCACAATCGGTTTTCATGGTTCTTTTACTAACAAAATTCGGACCTCAAATAACTTTATCAACCTGTTAACAGCGAAAAATTCAAGGTTTGATTAGCATTCAGATTTAGTTTTGAGGACCATCCCCTAGGGACCCACAATTTTCATTTGAATAATACTACTTGCGTGACTTATGCATGATTTAATAGACTTTTAGGGTGCTGTCCACTAAGTTTGAACATGTGCAAGGTTACTAATTTTCATTCTAATTTAGAGAACAATCCAACAACATATTGTGAGCTATTTTCCAAGATCCCAAAGTTAATTATCACGGCTTGCATGCGCTAAATACCAACTGTTGTGCGGCTGAAATGCAAGAAGAAGAGGGATGACAGAACTATCTTCCTACACCTACATGCAGCCGAAACAGAGTAGGAAAATGAAAAACAAAGAAACTGATTTTTGTTGTTACCTTCTTGCCTAAACACGAAGGATCCCCAATCGAACAGAGGAATAGCCCTCTCCAAGAGCCCGAATCCAGTTGCATACAAAGGGAATGATGGACTCAATCACGACTCCTTGCTTGTGGGTCTTCAGCCGAAAGGTGAAAGAAACAATAGAAGTAGTGGAGATGCTTCACCTCCTTTCTCCTACGTACAAGGCCTAGCTAGGAGAAAAGGAGAAAATGGAAGTTGAGGTGAGGGCTCTAGTCTTAGAGGTACACGGTTTGGTGGAGGAGATAGGGAAGGATGCAAAAATCTTTCTTGTGTTCTTTTCTTTGTGATTCACAGTTTTTAGGGGAAGAGGGGATGAGAGGAGCTAAGTATTTTGTTCTGATTCAAGAGATACACATACAACTTGATGTCTTACTCAATTAGCGCCTAGGGAGAAGAAAGAAGACTAAAGTGATGCTGAGTTATGTTCTTGCATGTACCCTATCATGCGCACATAGAGGAATAAGGTAGTAGGAGGTTGTTCTTAGCCAATGGGAAGACATGCAAGTAGATTTCCTTCCTCTCATTGGTTGCATGGGGCGGCTGGCTGATTGGGTTTGGGTAACACTTACAAGCATTCAGCTTACTTTCTCATCATCCTATGCGCATGAAAAAGGGGTATAAGGGTGGATGTGGATTGCCATGTGTTAGTACTTAACCAATGTAGGGAAACCTTGTAGATCTCTTAGGGTAAGGTGTGATGTCTAGTTAAGGGATCATGGCTGAACATAAGTCCCACTTAAGGGCACTTGGGCCGTCGGCCCTCAAAGGATATGAGTCCAAAAGTATTGCTTCCTAATGTGTCACTTATCATCTTATGTAATTTATAAATTATCACTTCATGTATCTTCTAAGTATTACCAAGATTTTGATATGTTATGATTAAATTACTCCTATCCTTTTGACTAGGGATTCAATTTCCTAAAATATATACTTACCCATGATTGCAATTAAATTAATTTTTTTCTAATTCAAATTAATTCCACCCTAAAAATTTATATATTTCGAATTTAAACGTGCCTCCATGTTCTTAATAGAAATTTTTATATAACTTCCTAAGTTCGTGGGATGTTACACTCTCCCCACCAAAATAGAATTTTTTCCGCAAAATTAAACTTACGTACTTAATTAAAGAGTTCCGGATACCGATTCCGAATATTGTCTTCACGCTCCCAAGTGGCTTTATACGCGGATTTATTGATCCACAACACTTTCACCAACGGTATTTCCTTGGAACGGAGTTGTTTAACTGACCTCTCGAGAATTTGGAATGGTAGAACAGGACACGTCAGGTCTTTCTCTAACTCCACTTCTTCGGGCTGTAACACATGGGATGGATCAGAGAGATATCTTCTCAACTGCGACACTAGAAAGACGTTATGGATTCCTGACAGATTAGGCGGTAACGCCAATCGATAAGCTGATTCTCCAATCTTGTCCAAGATGAGATAAGGTCCCAAGTACCGCAGACTTAACTTCTTAATTCCCATTCTCCTGTCGAGTCCAGATGTGGGCGTAATTCTCAGAAACACATGGTCTCCCACTTCAGAAGATAGAGGTTTATGACGATTGTCATAATAACTTTTCTGTCTCGCCTGGGCCCTCTGCATATTTTCCTTGATCTTCTGTACCTGCTCTGAAGTTTCTTGAATCATATCGGGCCCCAAAATACTTCGCTCACCAACTTCTACCCAACATAAAGGAGATCTGCATTTTCTCCCGTACAAAGCTTCATACGGTGCCATTCTGATGCTGGAATGATAACTGTTATTGTAAGTAAACTCCACCAAAGGAAGGTACTTGTCCCAACTGCCTCCTTGGTCTAAGATACAGGCTCGCAACATATCCTCCAGAACCTGAATCGTGTGCTCAGTCTGACCATCGGTTTGCGGATGATACGCGGTACTTAACCTCAAATGGGTTCCGAGAGCCCGTTGAAAAGACTCCCAAAACTTAGAGGTGAACTTGGGATCACGGTCACTGACGATACTGGTGGGAACTCTATGAAGCTTCACAATCTCACGAAGATAAATCTGGGCAAGATTTTATGTATTATAAGTTGTTCGAACACTTAAGAAATAGGCTGATTTTGTCAACCGATCAACAATTACCCATATGGCATCAAATCCTTCTCGCATACGAGGAAGTCCGACTACAAAATCCATGGCAATTCTATCCCATTTCCATTAGGGAATTTCCAGAGGTTGAAGAAGTCCTAAAGGTTTCTGATGTTCATATTTCACTTTCTGACATGTTAGGCATCGAGCTACATACTCCGCAATATCACGTTTCATGCTCGGCCACCAAAACAAAGTCTTTAAATCATGATACATCTTAGTGGATCCAGGATGAACGGTATAGTTACCCTTATGGGCCTCTTGCAAAACTTCTTGTTTCAGTTCGTCATTCGATACTACTAACCGACCTTGAAATCTCAACACTTTATTTTTATCCCAAACTACATCTTGGTAATCACCCAATTTATGGACTAGTTCCTCATCTCTTTGAGCCCTCTTTATTCTACGGAGTAACTCATTTTCTACTTTGATACTGCCCAACCTTATTCCACACCTTCTTCTGATAACAGACAAGTTCATATCCCGAAAAGCTTCAAGTAGTTTAAGTTCTTCCATCATCAGGGTTGCAGTATGGAGAGTCTTCCGGCTCAAAGCGTTAGCTACAACATTTGCCTTGCCTGGATGATACTTGAGCTCGAATTCATAATCCTTCAAGAATTCCATCCTCCGTCGTTGCCTCATTTTTAGCTCCTTCTGTTTAAATAAATACTTCAGACTTTTATGATCGCTGAAAACATCAAATTGTGAGCCATACATATAATGTCTCCAGATTTTTAGTGTGAACACTATGGCTGCCAACTCCAAGTTATGGGTAGGATAATTTTCCTCGTGTGGCTTTAACTGTCGTGAGGCATAAGCTACGACCATCCGATCTTGCATCAACACACAACCAAGTCCCTTCAAAGACGCATCACAGTACACTTCAAACTTTCTAGTTAGGTCCGGAATAGTAAGCAGTGGAGCACTGGTCAATCTACCTTTTAGCTCCAAGAAACATTCTTCACAAGCGTCAGTCCACTCAAAAAGCATTCCCTTCCGAGTGAGACGGGTGAGAGGCTGTACTAACTGAGAGAAATTCTGGATGAATCTACGATAATAGCCTGCCAGTCCCAAGAAACTCTGCACTTCAGTGACGGTCTTAGGTCGCTCCCAATTCATTACTGCTTCCACCTTGCTGGGATCCACAACAATACCATCTGCTGAATTTATGTGGCCCAAGAACCGGACTTCACTTAACCAGAACTCACACTTCGACCACTTAGCATACAATTGTTTCTCCTTAAGGATTTGTAAAACTATCCTCAAATGTTCTGCATGCAGTTCTTCATTGGTAGAATAAATCAGAATGTTATCGATAAATACAATAACAAACTGATCTAAGAATGGGCGAAAGATACGGTTCATATAATCCATGAATACCGTCGGAGCATTAGTAAGTCCAAACGGAATCACCTGATATTCATAGTGACCATATCGAGTCCTAAAAGTTGTTTTCGGAATGTCCTCCGGTTTGACCCGGATTTGATGATATCCCAAACGTAAATCTATTTTGGAAAACACCCCGGCACCTCTCAACTGGTCCATCAGATCATCAATTCTAGGAAGCGGATACTTATTCTTCACTGTCACCTTGTTCAACTGACGGTAATCCACACACAAACGCAGACTACCATCCTTCTTCTTGATAAGAATAGCTGGAGCACCCCATGGAGAAGTATTGGGTCTGATGAATTCTTTTGACAAAAGTTCTTCTATTTGTTTCTTCAGCTCCCGAAGTTCCAGTGGTGCCATACGGTAAGGAGCAATGGAAATAGTCCAACTCCAGGAACAAGTTCAACGGAAAATTCGATCTCCCGATGAGAAGGTAAGTGAGGGATTTCATCAGGAAACACCTCCTCGAATTCATTAACAACAGGAATATTTTGAAGTTGAGTATCAATCGTAGTTTCAGATTCCATTAACAACAAATACCCTTCAGCTCCCCGAAAGAGTTCTTTTCTAACTTGCAATAAAGAAATAGTAGCAAAAGACTGAAAATTACCATCTTTCGAAGGAACAATGACCTTTCCTGCTTGACAATCCAAAGTTATTCCGTTCTCTGCCAACCAGTCTATACCGATAATCACCTCAAGACAGAATACCGGTAGAACCACTAAATTCACTGTATAAGTACTTCCTTCAAATTGCAGAATACAACCCCTGCAGATTTCTGATGCGGTACAAGATCCTCTAGTAGGAGTACAGATTTGTAACTCATAAGGTAACGGAGCCGGGGTGATACCTATTCTCATTGCAGTGTGCCCCGCAATAAAAGAACCAGATGCTCCAGAATCGAAGATAACAGAAATAGGATAACCATTCAGAATTACATTACCTCAGATCAGATTCGGATACTTCTGGGCTTCATTTGCATCAAGGGTGAACACCCGAGCTTGAGTAGGAGGTTGATTAGTATTCTATGGGCAAACAGAAATGAAGTGTCCCGACTGTCCCCACCTGTAGCACAAATTGTTCCCGCGTCAGCAAATACCAGCATGATTCTTTCCACAAGTAGCACAAGCATTGGGACCCTGTCGTCCGGCTGAAGATTGTCCAGGAGCATTATTCTTATTGAAGTTTCCAGTTCGAGGTTGCAACTGCGGACCCTTGCCTCTATTCATTCCAGTAATCTTTCTGAAGAACCGACCAACCTTACTTCCTCCTTGTGATTGCACTGGCTGTTAGGACAAATTCTTTGCTTCATTTATAATTTATTCTGCTTGCCGACTCTGATTAATCAATTTAGGCAGAGTACGATTTACTGTAGTCAACATAAGCTTGCGGATCGCTGGGTGCAGTCCACTTTCATATTTTTCCACCTGCCACTCTTCATCATAGATGTTCCGATCAAAATTAGCATACTCTATCAGCTGCCCAAACTTAGCAATATATTCATTGACAGTCATATTATTCTGTTGCAGTGCCAGCAACTCAGTGTGTTTCATTCTCCTCATAGCCTTAGGGAAATAATTTTCAAGAAAAACTCGTCTGAAAACCGCCCAAGTCAGCTCAACATGTTGTGCTCGAAGCAAAGCCCTTGCACTCGTCCACCAAGTCAAGGCTTCATCAATCAGTTGATATGAGGCATAGTCCACCCTGTGAGCTTCAGAACATCCCATACGTTCAAAGATGTGTTCAATCATCTGCAACCATCTTGCTACAATCTCTGGATTATCCCCACCAGGTGGCTGAAAATTTCGGAAGTCTTTCAACCTTCGTCTAGCTATCTCCTCAGCATTATCATGCATCTGGGGTTGATTCGGATTCTGATGCCCATATTCTCTCCACTCTTGACTCATATTCTGGACAAAAGTGGCCAACCCCCCAACAGTAGTGATAAGGTCATCAGCTGCATTGCTAGGTCTTCCCTGAGTAGAACCCCGTGTACCTGCCATGTTTTTGCACTCACAATACCACGAAATGAGCTGATCAGACTCACTGCAAGATATACATGATAGCAATCCCAAGTAGGTACTCGAGTTCTAATCAGATAAGTTAACAATGCATCTGTCCATATCACTTTATAATTCTAACATCTGGTTATAACAATTACTATATCTCAAACAATTCAACATTTAATTCAGCATTCTAACACACAGCAACCAGCAAACAATTTAACAGTCAAACTCAACAAGCATGTATAAACAACAAATAGTTCAACAATCATACAGACACCACGAACCAAAACTACTCTGATACCATTTAGTGTGACACCCTCCCCTGTATGCATCCTAGGGAGATGCCTGCTAAGCGGATTAGAGTCGTAACATCATCGAATTAAATACTGAACTGCATTATTAAGTCACAAATTAAAACCTTGTGTTGAAATCTGATTGCACAAGAAAACGGTGGGAACATTTGGTAAAACACATTGCTTGCTAGAATTGTTATTTTTCCAGAAAACCTTCCTGTCTTGCAAAAATCATATAAAATCGAATTCTCAGACTTTGGAAACGAAGTTTATATAATCAGAAACTAGACATCTGGGGCTTTACGTGCGTATAAATTATATGTCAATCGGAGGTCTGTAGCCCCCGAAACAGAACTCGCAAAGTGCTCGCTAAATCAGTTTCAAAATTCAGAATTTAAAACGGTCAGAAATCGTTTTGACAAAATAAACGCCGGATTTACATAAGTCTTGAGCAATTACATCAATCAAACTACAACATGTTCCAAAACAGATTGCGAAGTGTGACTTGTCCAACTTCAAATTACTACATAACATTAAACGTTCAGTGCACAACCAACAAACAGCGAACAGACAGCAGGTTTTCAAAACAGCAAAATAAACAGCACATATCCAAATAATAGTCCCTCAAATGCTTCTTCGTCCTCCTGCAATTTTATAAAAATTGAGCCCCAAGAGGGGTGAGAAAAATCCCAGTAGTGTGATAGCAAAACCAGTAATGCAACAATATTAGACTAGATATAGAATTCCAAAATAGTCGCATCAACAAATAAATTTAGAACAGATGCTAAATGTAATCATAGTGCGTATATAACGCCAGAATTATGAACGTTCATAGCACTACAGTGCACGTACTACTAACTAACACAGTGGAGATTCCATTTGGCCCATCAGAGGGGAATTCCAACTGCAACCTATGCGAACTGAGCCACGGTTCCTTCTCCCTGGTACCTGAGGGATGCCTACATGATGCATGCTCAACCAAATGCTTATTTCCAAGATTTTCAATTTTCCAGATAGCATGTAAAACAAAGCATGTTATGCCATGATTTACTTCGCACGCACATAAAAAAACAAATGTATTCATGATGTATATGAACATGACAAAACCAGAATCAGAGTACCATGGTTCTTATGGATTTTCAACACCAATATTTCGAAGAACAAAAATTTCCAAAATAGAATTTCAATGAATCCAAGTCAAAAGGGCAGATTACAATTAATATCTAACAGAGTACACATACGTAGGCACATGTGAGCAACAATTCAGAATTTCATGCACTGGCTAATAGTCACAAAAGGCTTAGCCACCTAACACTTACCTTGTGTGTCGAAATATTAACCAAACAGCACCAAAATCAGTCCACACTCTAGGGGTTATGCGCACCTAAGCAAAAATATAGCAAGTCAGAATTTCATGCCACATTGTTCCTATACGTTACATAACGTTTGCATTCCTCTTGACCCTTAGTTCACAATCAGTTTTCATGGTTCTTTTACTAACAAAATTCTGACTTCAAATAACTTTATCAACTTGTTAATAGCGAAAAATCCAAGGTTTCATTAGCATTCAGATTCAGTTTTGAGGACCATCCCCTAAGCACCCACAATTTTCATTTGAATAATACTACTTGCGTGACTTATGCATGATTTAATAGACTTTTAGTGTGTTGTCCACTAAGTTTGAACATGTGCAAGGTTACTAATTTTCTTTCTAATTCAGAGAACAATCCAATAACATATTGTGAGCTATTTTCCAAGCTCCCAAAGTTAATTATCACGGCTTGCATGCACTAAATACCAACTGTTGTGCGACTGAAAAGCAAGAAGAAGAGGGATGACAGAACTAGCTTCCTACACCTATATGCAGCCGAAACAGAGTAGGAAAAAGAAAAACAAAGAAATCGATTTTTGTTGTTACCTTCTTGCCTAAACACCAAGGATCTCCAATCGAACAAAGGAACATCCCTCCACTTCTTCCTAAGTTCCAAGAGCCCGAATCCAGTTGCATGCAAAGCGAAGGTTGGACTCAGTCACGACTCCTTGCTTGTGGGTCTTCAGCCGAAAGGAGAGAGAAACAATTGAAGTAGTGGCGATGCTTCACCTCCTTGCTCCTACATACAAGGCCTAGCTAGGAGAAAAGGAGAAAATGGAAGTTGAGGTGAGGGCTCTAGTCTTAGAGGTACACGGTTTGGTGGAGGAGATAGGGAAGGATGCAAAAATCTTTCTTGTGTTCTTCTCTTTGTGATTCACGGTTTCTAGGGGAAGAGGGGATGGGAGGAGCTAAGTATTTTTTTCTGATTCAAGAGATACACATACAGCTTGATGTCCTACTCAATCAGCGCCTAGGGAGAAGAAAGAAGACTAAAGTGATGCTGAGTTATGTTCTTGCATGTACCCTATCATGCGCACACAAAGGAATAAGGTAGTAGGAGGTTGTTCGTAGCCAATGGGAGGACATGCAAGTATATTTCCTTCCTCTCATTGGTTGCAGGGGGCGGCTGGCTGATTGGGTTTGGGTAACACTTACAAGCATTCAACTTACTTTCTCATCATCCTATGCGAATGAAAAGCGAGTATAAGGGTGGATGTGGATTGCCATGTGTTAGTACTTAACCAATGTAGGGCAACCTTGTAGATTTCTTAGGGTAATGTGTGAGGTTTAGTTAAGGGATCATGGCTGAACATAAGTCCCACTTAAGGGCACTTGGGCCGTCGGCCCTCAAGGGATATGAGTCCAAAAGTATTGCTTCGTAAGGTGTCACTTATCATCTTATGTAATTTATAAATTATCACTTCATGTATCTTCTAAGTATTACCAAGATTTTTATATGTTATGATTAAATTACTCATATCCTTTTGACTAGGGTTTCAATTTCCTAAAATATATACTTACCCATGATTGCAATTAAATTAATTTTTTCTAACTCAAATATATTCCACCCTAAATATTTATATATTTCAAATTTAAACGTGCCTCCATGTTCTTAATAGAAATTTTTATATAACTTCCTAAGTTCGTGGGATGTTACACCATCCAAATAAAATTATATATCCACAATAACTTATGTTATTTGCAAAAAATAAGAATAAAATGAAACTATTACTTGACTCAACCTCAATAATTAAAGATGTAGACATAAATGAGTTAAATAATCTTACGATCGAATTTATATTAACCCCAATTTGACCTAATATATGTAGTAAATTATTACAAGTTCATGTATTAAAAAAAAAACTTGTTGAGAAAATAGGTTATGGACCTATTTTTTATAAGTTTTAATATACAAATTTATATAGGTTATGGACCATAAAACCCCTAATACTAGAGAATTAAATGATAGTTCAACACATTTAAGTGTGCACTATTCACCTTGATTTAAATATGTAAAAATCAAAAGGTGAAAAAATTTAATTTCGTTGATTTTCACCTTCTTCATTTCACTATATTGAGCATACCATAAATAAAGCAGTTCAAAAAAGTTATGTTTTATGGAGTTTCATGACATAAGTAGTTTACCCTGCAAAGCTTTGTGCATCTGTATTGTAGACCTACATTTCTGCAATGCAATTATATTAGAAACATGAGAGGGCCAATTAGTAGCTAAAGAGGCTATGACACAACAAAGTTTAACGTAATCACAAGCCTCTTCTTCCTGGACAAAAGAAAAAGGAAACAATGAAAAGCAAACTGCAGAGAGATAGACAACCAATTACTGTGGTACTCAATTTTGGTTTGGTACATTCTTTTAATAAATAAATAGAATCAAACATAACATCAATGGAAGTAAACCTGTACAAATACTGTGAAATAATTGCCAACTGATTTAGGTGACATTCTTTAGCAGATAGAGAGGTTTGTAGTTATATTTTGAGGGACACAAGCCATCCTTGTAATTAGGCCAAAGTCCAAGTGTCAAAATCTGCTGAAGGTTTTCCTGTATTCAGGTAGCAGCAGCTATGCTTCGTGTCACAGTATGCTCCTGGCCACGTCATGATTCACAGTTCAAAAAGGAAAAAAGTTAATATATATATATATATATATGAGAAAAATATTTCTCAAGCTACTTGAGATATATTTATATCTGGTTACCCCAAAACTACGTCGTTTTGTTCATTTATTTCCTTATATTAATTGATTCACCTTTGAATGGTTATAATTTTCATTTTCTCTCTCTTCCTTTATCACCATTGATCCATCTTTGTATGGTTATGATTTATTGGTCGGAGATAAAATTATCTCAAGCAGCTTGAGAAATGATAAGCCATATATATATATATATATATATATATATATATATATATATATATGTCAACAGAAGTATAACTTAAACGATGTTTAAGTTTTACCCGACTACAAGGTAACGCCTAGGACATGTTTTCGAAGCCATTAAGAACAATGTCTTTTGATAACATAACTGGGTCAATGTATAATAAATTCAGGCCAATATATAACAATAATTTTTATTGATACAGAATTCTAGAGCATTGCAACGATGGAGTAGGAACTGTTAGATAAACTTTAATGTTAGTGGTTTTACGAGGAGTTGTGTCTTTTGGGTTTTATGAAGAGTTGTGTTGTTTGGCTCTTTAGTTTCCCTAGGAGTCTTTAATTGCATCATTTAAGCTTTTGTATTTTGGCCTATAAATAGGTCCTTTGTATTTCATATCAAACAAGCCTGTGAAAGAGATAATAACAAATAGAGTTTCAGCTCCTTTATCAGTGAGTTATTTACTTGTTTTGCTCCTAGTATAGAAATCGGTCCAACAAATTGGTATCAGAGCTATGGAAAGTGTGACCACTACCAGTATGTCGTTGCCCCGCCTGACAAAGGCGAACTATGTGAATTGGAGCATTCAGATAAAGGCTTTGCTCGGATCCCAAGATGCTTGGGAAGTTATTCAGGAAGGTTTTGCTGAACCTGCATCCACTGCAGGATTTTGGACAGCCCAAAACAAGGCGTTGAAAGAGACGCGTGCGAAGGACAAGGCGGCCTTATACATGTTATTCCGAGCTGTAGACGAGTCCGAATTTGAGAAGATAGCAAGTGCAACGACGTCTAAGGAAGCGTGAGACATCTTGGAGAATGTCTATAAAGGAGCTGACCGAGTTAAACAGGTCCAATTTCAAACTCTGCGTGGCGAGTTGGAAGGAATGAAGATGAAAGATTCAGAGGGTGTATCCGATTTCATCACCCGAATTCAAGCCGTGGTGAATCAGTTAAAACAGAATGGAGAGGAATTATCTCAGACTAGAGTGGTGGAGAAGATATTGAGGTCGTTAACTGACAACTTCAAGAACGTTATATGTGCCATTCAAGAATCAAAGGATCTAGCTACACTCTCTGTTGACGAGCTCGCTGGTTCCCTTGAGGCACATGAACAACGAAAAAAGAAGAAGGAGGAGGAGACACTTGATTAGGCGCTTCAAACCAAGGCAACAATCAAAGAGGAGAAGGTCCTCTATTCTCGAAATTCTCGAGGACGAGGTCGTGGCCGTAATGGTCGTGGCCGAGGTGGTAGAGGCCGAGATCAAGAAGGATGCAATGATGAGGTAGGACAATCAAGTCAACAAAACTGGCGTGGTAGGCCGAGGTCGTGGACGAGGATGGTGGTCAAATCATTCAAACATCAAGTGTTATAAGTGTGGTAAGTTTGGACACTATGCGAAGGATTGCAACTCGGACAAGTGCTATAACTGTGGGAAGGTCAGTCATTTTGCAAAAGATTGCCGAAATGAGAGAAAAGTAGAGGAGACTTCTAACTTTGCTGCAGAAGAAGAAGTAAAAGATGATGGAATTTTGTTGATGGCAAATGGTGGAGACAACTCGGAAAGCGAGACGGAGTGGTATCTCGATACTGGTGCTAGCAATCATATGTGCGGACACAAGGACCTGTTTAAAGACATGCAGATGGTTGAAACCGGACATGTTTCGTTCGGTGATGCTTCAAAGATCGAGGTCAAAGGCCGAGGTACGGTGTGTTTCTTACAGAAGGATGGTTTGGTTGGGTCAATTCGGGATGTATATTATGTACCGAATCTCAAAATTAATATCTTGAGCATGGGAAAATTGATGGAGAAGGGTTACTCGGTTCTCATGACAGACCGAGTTCTCAATTTTAAAGACAAGCAAGGTCGTTTGGTGGCCCGAGTTGAAATGTAGAAAAATTGTATGTACAAGCTAAGTTTGAGGAGTGTGCAAGTCGGCTGTTTGCAAGCCGAGGTGGAAGATAAGGCGTCCTTATGGCATCACCATTTTGGCCATTTACATTATGGTGGTCTAACCGAGTTAGTAAAGAAGAACATGGTGGAAGGGTTACCAAAAAAAAATTATGAAGGAAAATTCTGTGAAGAATGCGTATTTGGCAAGCATGCAAGGAGCTCGTTTCAAAGGACGGCAGGATATCGGGCTAAGCAACCTCTGGATCTAATTCATACAAATCTATGTGGACCAATCACTCCAGGACCTTTCAGTGGAAAAAGGTACTTCGTTTCTTTTATTGATGACTTTTCACGAAAGACTTGGATTTATTTTCTGAAGGAAAAGTCCGAAGTATTCGAGGTGTTCACGAAATTCAAGGTGATGGTTGAACATGCAACCGGGAGATATATCAAGTCGATCTGCTCTGACCGAGGTGGGGAGTATGCCTCAACAGACTTCATGAAGTTTTGCGAAGAGCACGGTGTAAGGAGATTTCTGACAGCCCCGTACTCACCACAGCAGAACGGTGTAGCTGAGAGGAAGAACCGGACTATCCTTGACATGGTCCGGTCGATGTTAAAAAGCAAGAAGATGTCGAAGGAGTTTTGGGCGAAAGTTGTGCAGTGTGCTGTATATGTGCATAACCGATGTCCACATTCGAGCTTGAAGGATAGAACGCCACAAGAAGCATGGAGCGGACAAAAGCCAAAAGTGACTCATCTCAAAGTGTTTGGTAGTGTTACTTATGCACACATACCGGACCAGCAAAGAACAAAGCTCGAAGACAAAAGTAAGAAGTTTTTGTTTATTGGATATGATTAGAAAACAAAAGGATATAAGTTGATTGACCCCGTCAACAAGAAGGTGATGGTGAGCCGGGATGTTCGGTTTAATGAAGCAAATGAGTGGGATTGGAGCAGTTCATCCGGGGTCATTTCAGATATGACTACTCTCGTTGCTTACCCGGCAAGTCCTAGAGTTTCTGATGAGGATAAACCCGGACAACCCAGAATGAGGAGTGTGCAAGATTTGTATGATTCAACTAATGAAGTGCATATTGTCTGTCTTTTGACAGATTCAGAAGACGTAAGTTTTGAAGAGGCGATCCGAGATAAGAAATGGCAATCCGCCATGGATGAGGAGATTGAAGCAATTGACCGAAATAACACATGGGAGTTAGCTGAGTTGCCAGAGGGTAGTCAGCCTATTGGAGTGAAGTGGGTATACAAGAAGAAGATGAATGCTCAAGGGGAGATAGAACGATACAAAGCTCGGCTCGTTGCGAAGGGATACAAGCAAAAGGTCAGAATTGACTATGACGAGGTATTTGCCCCAGTTGCAAGAATAGAGACAATTCGGCTACTGATTTCACAAGCAGCTCAATTCGGATGGTCGTTATATCAGATGTATGTTAAGTCGATATTCTTGAATGGAATTCTAGAAGAGGAAGTCTATGTCGAACAACCACCCGGGTACATGAAGGTCGGAGAAGAGAAGAAAGTGTTGAGATTGAGGAAGACCCTTAATGGGCTAAAGCAGGCACCGCGAGCATGGAATACTCGGATTTATACATACTTCAAACAATCCGGGTTCGAGAAATGCCCTTATAAACATGCTTTATATGTAAAGAAGAATGAAAGTAATCTGTTATTTGTTGCTCTTTATGTTGATGACCTTATATTTATGGGGAATAATGACAAGTTGATACAAGAGTTCAAAAGAACAATGGCTAGGGAGCTCGGCTTGATGAAATACTTTCTCGGTTTGGAGGTCAGACAAAGTGAGGCAGGAATATTTGTGTCACAAGAAAGATATGCAAAGGAGATCCTAAAGAAGTTTAAAATGGCAGACTGTAACCCGGTTTCAACTCCTATAGAACCCGGCGCAAAACTCTCCAAGTTTGATGGAGGAAAAAGAGTTGATGCAAGCAAGTACCGAAGTCTGGTGGGAAGTCTACGCTATCTTACATGCACGAGGCCAGATCTCTCACTTAGTGTTGGCATTACAAGTCGGTTTATGGAGGAAGCCGGCTATTCACACTGGAAGGCATTAAAACGAATTCTGACAGGTTTCACATGGATTATACTACTCAAAATCAGACAACTACAGGTTGGTTGATATTCTGATAGTGACTGGTGTGGAGATATAGATGATCGAAAGAGCACGGCAGGATATCTGTTCTTCTTACGTAACACGGCATTCACCTGGCTTTTGAAGAAGCAGCCGATTGTGGCACTTTCCACGTGCGAGGCTGAATATGTGGCAGCATCATGGTGTATCTGTCACGCAATATAGCTAAGAAATTTGCTAAGAAAGTTGGAGCAAGAACAAGTCGGTCCAACCGAGGTTCGGGTTGATAACAAGTCGGCAATAGAGTTAGCTAAGAACCCGGTCAATCATGAAAGAAGCAAGCATATTGACGTTCGTTTCCATTTCATCCAAGATCAAGTAAAGGAAGGTAATGTGGAGCTGATACACGTGGCAACTCGGGATCAGGTCGACGATATTTTTACAAAACTACTGTAAGAACCCGCACCGTTAATTAAGGTATTTAATTAATTAATTATGCAAAATTAGAAAATGATTCCATAATTGACCCTAATAATTATTATGAGGCTTTAATAATTATAGCAAGTGAGTAATAATGCTGAAAGTCGCTTTTCGGAAGAAAAGTAAAGATACCGGTTCTGCTAGCCAGTATAAATGCGTGCCGAAAAAGTATCCCGGAAAATTATAATAAGTGCATGAAAATTATTGTAATAATGTGTAGGACTTGTAAAACGAGTTTCAAGTCCAGATAATGAGAACTGGTGCTAGAAACCGGTACTGGCTTGGAAAAGCGCGTACCGGAAAAGGTGCTCAGAAAATTATAAGAAAAATATGATAAATCTTAGAAAATTATGTAGTTTCATAATCCAAAGTTTGGGATTAAAATGCTAAGCGTAGAAATTAAAGTTAATACTGTGTGTTAATCTTTAAGTGGGCTATATATACCCTTATTAAGGGCACAAAACCCTAGAAAATAGTTTCTCTACGTGGGTGAGGGGCTGGTTAGCTGTTGGTTCCACTGTTACATTGCTTTACCACCATTTTGTGAGCTTTGTGACCTCTCTTCCTCCTTTTCTCTTCACTTTGTACCTTGGGTGAGTGGGAGAGATCATTGTGAGTGTGAAAGGAGCTCTTTTCCTGAGTGTGGTGGCTGTGTGGAGGTTGTTTGGAGTCTGGACTGCCTTGTGGGAGTGTGTGAGCTTCTTCCTTGAGTTGTTGGAGCTCCAAGGAGCAACCTTTGTGAAGAAAGGACCCTCCTTGGTGTGTATTTTCGTGTTCTGTGAGAGACAGAACCTTGGAGCTGTTGTGTGAGCTCCAAGAGCACCCTTTTTCTGAGTTTGAGCTTTGGTAAGCCTTGTCACCTTTGATCATGAGTTTAATGCTTAAAAATGAAAGCTTGATGCATGTTAAGACTTAAAGATGATAACTTGTTGTTGGGTAATGTTGAACACACCTAGAAATGCATGTTTAGGTGCTTTAAATTGGTAAAAACCCAACCTTGGAAAGATATCTTCACGAAATGCATTTTCTGCATTCTGTCGTGAAATATCTGGATATGTGCCCGATGAATATCCGGATATGTGATATCCGGATATGGGTTTTGAGTATCCGGATAATAGATATCCGAATATGGGATTCTGGATATCCGGATATGTCCAGTGAGATATCCGGATATTGAATATCCGGATATGGTCCCGAGGAATATCCGGATATTATGGGATTTCGAAGAACAGTAGCTGTGCTGTGAGGACAGTAGGCTATTGGGGGTTTGGGGACCCTAGATTGGTGAAGTTGAACTTCTGTAATTTATGAACTAAGTCAGAATGGTTGTGATTAAGGACTTATGGCTTGGTATGGAGCCTTAAGACGTAAAACGTAAGGAGAGGCGTTGTCTTTAAGTTATATGCTTGTGTTGCATTATTATTGATATAGTATTGGTCCATAACAGATTGTGAATCTGCTGTGTTTGGACTTTGAGCTGTGGACTCTTGGCTTTTGGACTTAGCTTGCAAGGTAAGCTTTCGTGTCCTCGGTTTAGCCATGTTGTGGTTCCACCATGTCCCATTGGGGTATGGTTTATGCATGCTGTGTACATGCTTTTGGATATTTGATATGTTGATTGAACTTTACATGTAATGGCTTTTAATATGCATGTGTTGTTTCATCTTGACGGGAAGCCTGAGTATGTAACGCCATACAAGACGGTGTACCGGGGTGAATGCAAGTGGTACTTGCACGGTGTGTAGGTGATAGACGTATACCTGCACTGTCTCTGGCCAGTAGATTAGTATTGACACACATGACATGATTATCTGCTGCAATGCATTGTTTTAGAAATGATAAATGATAAACTGTTTTTGAACTTATATTGCACATGTAAGTGAGCTTGGGGTGGAAGATCCTTGAGGACTCACTGACTTACTGAGATTTCTAGATTAGAGATCTTACCCCACGTTTGGGGAATGCTTATTTCAGGATCAGGTAGTATGGGTACTGATGCCTCACGCGGCAGGAGGCCGGAGCTTAGCTGATTATGTTTTACTACTTATGTTAGCATGACTGGATTTGGATGCTGTTTATGTTTTCCACTATTTATGATATGTTGTTGTTGACACTGATGTTGGGCATGTTGCCTTATTTGAGTGAGCATGGGGATTGTCCATGACACTTTCTGTTAGTACTTGTAGTTTGGAGTTGTATAAACTGTTAGATGGTCCGGTCTACGTTGTTGTAGTTCCGTGATTAGAGCCACACTTATATTATCTATGTTATGAGGTATTTCAGTTAGCTGTTTTATTGCAATTACATACAGGCGATGTTTTATTAATTGATTATTAAGCAAGTTGGTAATGTTAATGGCATCATAATTGAAAAGAAAAAGTAATTCCGCATTTTAATTAAGCGCAGCTTAATACGATATTATGATAACATTACCGGATATATATACGGGGTGTTACAACTACTGCCGGCATTACTTCTTGAGAATTGCAAAAGGATGATTGGCATGAAGGATGAAAGGAATATTTAAGTTTATGGAGTAGGAACTGTTAGATAAACTTTAATGTTAGTAGTTTTACGAGGAGTTGTGTCTTTTGAGTTTTATGAAGAGTTGTGTTGTTTGGCTCTTTAGTTTCCCTAGGAGTCTTTAATTGCATCATTTAAGCTTTTGTATTTTGGCCTATAAATAGGTCCTTTGTATTTCATATCAAACAAGCCTGTGAAAGAGATAATAACAAATAGAGTTTCAGCTCCTTTATCAGTGAGTTATTTACTTGTTTTGCTCCTAGTATAGAAATCGGTCCAACAGGAACACCATCTTTATACACCATTTTTTTCTTTTTTGATGAATCATCTTTGGGCACACCTTAAGATCACCTTTGTAGTAGTTAGCACTCTTAGACCTCGTTTATTATGGCTAGGAACAATATATTAACAAATGGTTAATCTTTCTCTAGCTTCTCATCCAAATTTCCCTTGGGGCTCTCCAACAAATCACCTGAGTAAAACCCATCTGGTTGACGAATGCATATATTCAAATTTGTGGATAAAAAATGTTCCCAGCTTATTATTATCGTCTTGCAGTTATATTTTTCAAACACTGATGTCAAGCTTACAAACATTTTTTGATATTTCGATCTAGAGGGAAAACACAACTTTCTGCTAGCTAACTCAAATAATCAAAGACACAAAACTATATCCATATTTGACCCAATGTGATGCTTCATCTTAATAACTGTAACTAAAAATTGACAGTGAAAATATATAAATCATATCCAATTCGAAATGTATTTGTCATTTTTAAGATTTGCAATACATCTATGGTATGGACCAAATGTGTGCGGCCAGCAATCTTGTAATTGTAACCAATTGTAGTCAAATCTTACCTGGTTATGAGGAACTTTTTGGTGCCCACACCTTGCTCTTTCCACTGGTTCCCATTCTTATTGAATCGGTATAGATTGGTTTAGCTACAAAGAAATCAAGCAAAAACTCTAGATTTCAGCCAACAAATCACCAAAATAATTTAATTAAAAAAAATTAAGAGACCAAAATGAACTCGGATAGAAAATAGGTTCTTCTTCTTCGCTCATAAGGCCAGCAATCTCTGGTGTCCTTGTCCTCGCGGCGTTCGATACTGGTGTTGGATATATGAAACACAGAGGTAGGGAGAGAGAGAGAAAATGAGCATGAAAGCGAAAACAAGAAATGAGTAAATGTGAGATATAAGAAATAATTGGGCTTTATCATGAGATTTGTGAAAAGATGGATAGGGCCTTAGTTTGCCAAGTCTATGTAACGTGCATAGCAAAGTTGAATTTTTTTTTAAATTGTGCCACATTCTAAACTGTGGCTAAATAAGTGTACTTAAACGCCGTTTTTCTTGTGTGGTTAGTTTATATCGTATCAGTATTTTTATTAAAATTAAATTAAATAAATTTAATTAATAAAATATATTATTTTATCAATTTTTTAAATTATCGGTTAATATTAGAGGCTGCTTAAGTCTTACCTTTTACCTTTTAATATACACCAGACCAATACTTATAATTTAATTTAGGTCAAACTAATAATTCAATTCAAGCTAAATGGCATGTAATATATACTTGCTCACTTAAATATTTGTTTTAATCAAACTGATATAATTCAGTTCGAGAATTCTAGGTTTCAATAGCAATGAATCTTTTAATATTATTTTAATCAAACTAATAATTCAAATCAAGTCGAGTTACATCCCCATGTCATGTGTGACTTGCATCGCGCATAGGTAGGAAGCACGCCTCCACCCATGAACACAAGTTGAAGACCTAATGACATACGCTACTTGTCGCTATTATCAATATTGCCGCCCTATACATGCTCATTACCAAAAGATCACATGTTCGAACTCAATAGCCCTGATGACATACCCTTGCTATTGAGTTGAATCTTGTTGCCGCCCTATAGAGAACATGCTCGAACTCATCACTTATCAACATTAATGTTAAAGAAAACAAATTATTGCCGTCCTACACATGTTCATTACCAAAAATTTGTTAAAAAAACAACAGTTCATTTAACTATGTTACATTTATTACTTTTTTTTTATTTTGATCTGTTACATTTATTACTTTATTAAAGTTGTATCGTTTTTCCCAATTTTATATATATGCAATTGGAACAAACAAACTTCATTGCATTCAGATAGAGAAGAGAACACAAAACACTCAGAAAGGTGAAAAAATGGAGAAGGAAAAGAAAAACTATGTAGCTCACTGTTTGGTCTTACCTTATCCTGCCCAAGGTCACATAAATCCTATGCTTCAATTCTCCAAGCGTTTGGTTGAAAGAGGAGTAAAGGTGACTCTGATAACTGTTATTTCCAATTGGAAGACTATTACCAACAAAAATCTCAGATCCATTGAAGTTGAAAGCATCTCAGATGGCTATGATGATGGAGGACTTGAAGCAGCAGAGAGCCTTGAAGTTTACAAAGATACCTTTTGGAGAGTTGGACCACAAACTCTATCTGAGCTTCTTCAAAAGCTTGCATGATCTAACAACCCTGCAGATTGTGTTATCTATGATGCTTTCTTGCCTTGGTCTCTTGATGTTGCTAAGAAATTTGGACTCGTTGGTGCTGCCTTCTTCACTCAAACTTGTTCTGTTAACAACATATACTTCCATGCTTATAAAAAGTTTGTTGAGTTATGATACAATCCCATTGCAGGTTTATCAAAGGACCAAGCATAGGAAGAGTTGGGCCCTCAATGATCATGAAAGCCCAATAGGAATTACACAGCAGGTTGGTCATTCGGTGCTGGGTGCAAACCAGGTGGCACAATTTGACAATCATATCCCTGAACAGAATAGCAACGTGGCAGAGGATGCGTGAGAAGGGTCGTTAGTGGGAGAAGCATAAAAGCTGATGAGGGAGCGTGGAAAGGATCATCTGGAATATTTGCTGTTGGGTCCCTTGTGGGAATTGGGAGAGAGTGGAACCTCTCATATGTGTTCCACAACTATCTTTACTATTTTTCATTGTTAATTTCTATTGGAATTCTGTATTGTCTTTCATGTTAAACAAATTCTGTTTTGTATGTAATGTTTGTTGAGAATTATATGAATGAGGAAGATTCAGTATTATTTCTTTGAGTAAATCCTGTTCTTAGTTTGAATTCTGGTTGGTCCTTAACAATTGGTATCAGAGCTCCGATCTAGGAGCTCTGTGGAATGGTCTGGACGAGACAAATGGAACACCGTTTAGACTAGATAGAAGAAGGGCTGCGTAGGGGTTGTGCTCGGCACGAAGAGCTTTGTCTGAGGTTGGATGCAAGCGAAACGAGGCATCAAGAGGTGGTGCTCAGAATGGAGGCTAGTGAAAGAGGAGTAGCTGAGATCATCAGAAGATTGGATGAGATGGCGAGGGACATACGAATCCGTTCAAGGGAAGGAGAGAACAACGACGAAGAACATGGCACCGATAATAGAGGGGACGGTAACCGGAGAAGAGGAGGTATGAATTTCCCTCAACCAAGGCGGTTGGAGATTCCCATATTTTTCGGCGAGGATGCGTTCGGGTGGGTGAGCAAGGTTGAGAGGTACTTCGCGATCAATGAGGTGACTGAGGCAAAAAAAGTGAGCACAGTAATGGTGGTTTTGGAAGGAGAGGCACTTAATTGGTTCCACTGGTGGGAGGGAAAGAATCCCAATTCACCCTGGCTGCGTTTCAAAAGAGAGTTGCTCTCTCGGTTCCAACCAGAAGCACTCGATAATCCGTATCGTGCTTTGTATACCCTGAAACAATGGGGGAGCATAGCCGATTTTCGATCAGAATTCGAGAAGGTCGTGGGAGTGTTACGATTTCAAGATGAGGACCTACTCAAGGGAGCGTGGCTCAATGGGGTGAGGAGTAGCATTCGAGAAGAGTTGCTGATGATTCCCATGCTGAGTCTCGCCGACATGGTGAAATACTCCATGAAAATTGAGAGGAGGAACATGGCTTGGGCTGAAGAGGGCATGGGGCCGTTGGGGAGAACTGGGATGTCCAGCGGTGGGCGTTCGAATTTGGGCCAAAGGGGAAATGCAGGCCCAAACGAGTTTAGAAAAGGGGGTCCAACCTCTTTTGCATCAGCCGTTCCAATTAACGTGAACCAGTCTAACTCAACGACACAATCGAACATAAATAACCCTATTTCCCAAAATTCATTGACGGAAAACACCAAAAGAGGATCTTCATCGAAGGGATCGACAGCAGCTGTCGGTGGCCATGCTTCGGAGAGCCATATCAGTCAAGGGCGACGTCTTTCCCAGGCTGAGTGGCGCGACCGTCACCAGAAGGGCCTTTGCTTCAAATGCGAAGAGCGCTGGAGACCAGGCCACAGGTGTTAGATACCACAGATGCATCTCCTACTGGTGGACGATGATGACGACGAGCTTCTGGAGGAAGACGAAGGGGCTGCGGCCGAACAGAATAAGGAAGGAGATGAAGCTAACAATGGGGGAAAGGAGTTGCAACTATCCCTTAACTGTCTTTTAGGGCTCACTTCAAACCAAAGTTTGAAAGAATGGGGGGAAATCTCTGGACAAAGAGTGGTGGTCATGATAGATTGCGGGGCTTCAAGTAATTTTGTAAGGAAAGATTTGGTTGGTCCAATGAAGTTGTTCGTGACAAATATTGAGTCGTACAATGTCTTGGTGGGAGACGGCCACAAGGTGAAGTGTCAGGGAGTTTGCATGGGAGTAGAGCTCAAAGTGCAGTCAGCTCTTATTAAGCAAAACTTATTCCTGTTTGAGCTAGGAGGGGCTGATGTAGTGCTTGGGTTAGAGTGGCTGACACAAATAGGGGATATAAGGGCCAATTTTAAGGAGATGACACTTCGTTTCAGACAAGACAACACAGAGGTGATGATTAAGGGCGATAGCTCACTGTCAAGATCAGAAGGCTCTTTCAAATCAGTGGTGAAGGCTTTGCAGGATCAAGGAGAGGGATATTTGGTGAGCTCAGATATTGAGACTCGAACAGAAGAGGGGAGCTGTTGGGAAGGATTAGAGAGTTTGACAAAGGAGTTTCAAGACCTTTTTCAAGCAACAGGGACCCTCCCTCCCAAGAGAGGTTGCGATCATGCCATCAACCTGCAACCAGGAAGTCAGGTGCCTAACCTTAGGCCTTTCAGGTATCCCTATTTTCAGAAAACTGAAATTGAAAATTTAGTTGCTAAATTGTTGGCTTTTGGTTGGATACGTCATAGCACAAGTCCATACTCTAGTCCTGTGATTTTGGTGAAGAAGAAGGATGGTAGCTGGCGGGTTTGCGTCGATTATAGAGCCCTCAATAAATGGACAGTACCTGATAAATTCCCAATCCCCGTGGTGGAAGAATTGTTGGATGAATTGGGTGGTTCAAAATTTTTTTCTAAACTGGACTTAAAATCTGGGTACCATCAAATCAGAATGAAGGAGGAGGACATCCCCAAAACGGCGTTTAGGACACACGAGGGGCATTATGAATACTTGGTCATGCCCTCTGGGCTGACCAATGCCCCCTCAACGTTTCAAGCACTCATGAATGAGATTTTAAGGGGTTTTTAAAGAAAGTTTGTTTTGGTGTTCCTGGATGATATCCTTATTTACAGCAAGGGTAGGGAAGAACATGAGTTGCATCTTCGAAGGGTATTCGAAGTGCTCAGGCAGAATCAGCTGGTTGTCAATAAAAAAAATGCTGCTTTGGGAGTCCACAAGTTGAGTACCTGGGACATATCATATCGACTAAAGGCATTAGAGCAGATCCTAGTAAACTAAAGGCCATGATGGAGTGGCCAGTCCCCAAGAATGTTAAGAGTTTGAGAGGGTTTCTTGGTCTAACAGGTTATTATCGCCGGTTCGTCAAGGATTACGGAAAGCTGGCCAAACCATTAACTAATTTGCTAAAAAAAAATGGTTTTCAATGGGGACCTGATGCAGAGGAGACTTTTAACTTGCTGAAAAATAGAATGTGCGCAGTCCCTGTATTAGCACTTCCCGATTTCCAGAAGACGTTTGTGGTGTGTACAGATGAATCCGGGAAGGGGATAGGGGCAGTTTTGATGCAAGAGAACAAGCCCCTAGCATATATCAGCCAAGGATTTTCCCAAAGGGCTATGAATAAGTCCGTTTATGAGAAGGAATTAATGGGAATTGTATTTGCCATCCAGAAGTGGAAGCGTTATCTCATGGGAAGACATTTTATTGTAAAAACGGATCAAAAAAGCCTTAAACATCTCCTAGAACAGAGGGCACTTGGGGAGGATCAGCAAAAATGGCTTTCTAAGTTGATTGGGTTCGATTTTGAGATCTTATACCAACCTGGTAAAGAGAATTTGGTGGCTGATGCTCTTTCTCGCCAAATGCAATTCACCAGTTTATCCAAACTACAATTGCCAGATCTGGAGCAGCTCGACCAAGAAGTGCAGCAAGATAATAGGCTTCGGTCAATACTACAAGACTTGGTAATTAATCCTGATGCACATGATGGGTTCAAATTGGCAGGTGGCAGGTTATTTTACAAGGATAGGTTGGTGATTTCTAGCAAGTCAGCATTCATTACTCCACTCCTAGAGGAATTCCACAATTCGGCAATAGGAGGTCACTCTGGGTTTCTGCGCACGTACAAGAGGCTGGCTGGTATTGTGTATTGGGAAGGAATGCGGAAACACATCAAAGACTTTGTGGCAGATTGCATTACTTGTCAACTTAGCAAAACTCAGAATTTATCACCAGCAGGGTTATTGCAACCACTGCCTATTCCCAGTAAGGTTTGGGTTGATATATCGATGGATTTCATAGAGGGTTTACCCAAAGCTTTGGGAGTTGACACCATCTTCGTGGTGGTGGACCGATTCTCTAAATATGCACATTTCCTCACGTTGAAACACCCTTATTCAGCAAAGGACGTAGCAGAACTTTTTATCCAAGAGGTGGTACGACTCCATGGTTTCCCTCTCACCATTGTGTCAGATAGGGACAGAATCTTCATGAGTTCCTTCTGGTCTGAGATTTTTAAATGTGCAGGAACCAAGTTACATTATACAACAGCTTATCACCCCCAAGCTAATGGGCAAACTGAGGTGGTCAATCGGTGTCTTGAGGTGTATCTCCAGTGTATGTGTGGTCCCAAGCCTAGGCAGTGGCCCAAATGGATCCCTTGGGCTGAATATTGGTACAATACGGCTTACAAGGATTCCACTGGTTTAACACCTTTCAAGGTGCTATATGGCATTGACCCTCCTACCTTGTTCAAAGCTAATCATTTTGTGTCTGCTCTGGATGGAGTTTCACAGGCTCTAATGGAGAGAGATAGCATTCTCCAAGAACTACAACACAACCTGCTCAAAGCTCAAAACCGCATGGTTAAACAAGCTAATAAGCGCCGACGTGAGTTGCATTTTAAGGAGGGTGATTTTGTGTATCTTAAGTTGCAGCCGTACAGGTTGAAGTCCATTGCCAAGCGGGTGAATGAAAAATTAAGTCCCAGGTTCTATGGGCCGTTCAAAGTCAGCCAACGCATTGGGAAGGTGGCTTATAAATTGCTCCTTCCTGCTGAGTGCAAGGTCCACCCAGTTTTTCACATTTCCCTGTTAAAGCCAGCCACTGCTGAAGTACCCAATGTCCAGCACTTACCAGAGTGTTTGTCCGAAGATTGGGAATTACTAGTGGAACCTGAAGAGGTGTTGCAATGGAGACGCTCCAGGTTGAATAGCTTAGAAGTGTTGCTGAAATGGCGTAACTTGCCTGCATTCGAAAACTCTTGGGAGGACTACTCTGTGATTAAACGTCAGTTCCCGCTGTTCAACCTTGAGGACAAGGTGCTTAAATTGGGAGGGAGTATTGATACAATCCCATTGCAGGTTTATCAAAAGACCAAGCATAGGAAGAGTTGGGCCCTCAATGATCATGAAAGCCCAATAGGAATTACACAGCAGGTTGGTCATTCGGTGCTGGGTGCAAACCAGGTGGCACAATTTGACAATCATATCCCTCAACAGAATAGCAATGTGGCAGAGGATGCGTGAGAAGGGTCGTTAGTGGGAGAAACATAAAAGCTGATGAGGGAGCGTGGAAAGGATCATCTGGAATATTTGCTGCTGGGTCCCTTGTGGGAATTGGGAGAGAGTGGAACCTCTCATATGTGTTCCACAACTATCTTTACTATTTTGCATTGTTAATTTCTATTGGAATTCTGTATTGTCTTTCATGTTAAACAAATTATGTTCTGTATGTAATGTTTGCTGAGAATTATATGAATGAGGAAGATTCAGTATTATTTCTTTGAGTAAATCCTATTCTTAGTTTGAATTCTGGTTGGTCCTTAACAAGTTACCTCTTTCAAGGACAGAGTTTTTGCTACCAGGATTGCCAAAACTTGCATCTGGGGACTTGCCATCATTCTTGTATAAATATGGATCCTACCCAGGTTACTTTGACATAATTTTGAATCAATTTTCCAACATTGATAAAGCAGATTGGGTTCTTGCAAACACATTTTATGAACTGGAAAAAGAGGTAAGTCACTTGAATACCTGAAAATTCCATTGTTTAATTTTATTTGTTCTTATCCACTGCAATGTATTGTTACTTATTCCTTTTTGTGCTATTGATTATTGAAACTTGAGGAAGAACCTGGTTGTGACTAAAAGGTCACATGTTCAAACTCAATAGCATCCTTGCAAAGTAGAGATACATACAAGAATTTCCCTTAACACTATTCTCGTAAGTCGGGATTTAATGAGAAGTGATTTTATTGATTATTGAAATCTGAAATGAAATTCCATTTAGGTTGTTGATTGGTTGGGGAAGATTTGGCCATTAAAGCCAATAGGACCATCTGTACCATCTATGTTCTTGGACAAAAGACTCCAAGATGACAATGAATATGGTGTTAGCATGTTTGATCCAAATATAGAAGCTTGCATCAAATGGCTTGATGAAAAGCCCAAGGATTCAGTTGTGTATGTCTCTTTTGGGAGCATGGCAGGTTTTAGTGAGGAGCAAACAGAGGAACTAGCTGGTGGTTTGAGAGATAGTGGGAGTTATTTCATGTGGGTGGTTAGAGCTTGTGAACAGTATAAGCTTCCAAAGGAATTTCTGGAGACATCAGAGAAGGGTTTAATAGTAACATGGTGTCCCCAACTACAAGTCTTAACACATGAGGCTGTGGGGTGTTTTCTCACACATTGTGGTTGGAACTCCACATTGGAAGCTGTGAGCTTAGGTGTTCCAATGATTGCAATGCCACTTTGGACTGACCAAATCACAAATGCAAAGCATATTGCAGATGCATGGAAAATGGGAATCAAAGATGTTGCTGATTAGAAAGAGATAGTTAGAAGATGAACAATTAAACACTGCATAAAGGAAATGATGGAGACTGAAAAAGGAAATGAAATAAAGAACAATGCCATCAAATGGAAGAATCTGGCAAAGAATTCTATTGATGAGGGAGGAAGTTCTGATAAAAATATTGAAGACTTTGTAGCTAAATTGGCTCACTGCTGAGTTACTTTTTATTGATGAAGGAGAAAGTTCTCATGAAGTAGTGTGCTGCTGTCAAATTTGAATAAAATAATTCTGCAATAATTGTTATTGTTGGCTTTTTTTTTTTGTTAGTTCAATTTGTTGGCTGCTTTAAAGGTAACAACAAAGTGAGAACGTGAGGTTGTCAATTTTAATTATTGTCAGAATTTGTTGGCTTCCGAAAATGGCATGTCTTTTAATATTTTTCTTTTCAGTTATGTATGTTGAGTTTCGTCTGTCATAAGAAGAATAAATGACGTGACATTCAGTTCTGTTGTTACAGTCCCCATTATGCTATTCTTTCACTGCTTCTTCTTTCTTCTTTCCTTGTTGTTCTAAGTTTGAGTTATGTAACACGGATATAATATAAAATATTGAGTTTAACCTCTTTGAATTAATATGTTTTATATGATCGGAGCTTCGTGTCAGAGTGGTTTGTTGCGAAATTTGTTAGCATAGATAGGAGGAACTTATGTATTATCCACCTTCCTAATATAGTAATATTGAATTAATATTTTGATTTTTAGGACCCTAGCACACCACAACATTATTTACTAATTGTTATGGACATGACATAAAAACTCACAATTTACAAGGCCCAAGAAGAACTAATAATTAAGAGAAAAATTAAGGAAAACTACACTAAATAACATCAATATATAGAAAATGTATCGAGTCACGAAACTACAACGCGTAGACCGGATAACATCCTGATACAATATTATAACACCAGTCTGAAACAAGCATAACTTATACCAATGTGGCATGGACAACCCACATTCTCGCCAAATATAACAACATAACAATGACATGTCTCAAATACCAAAGTCATCAAATAACAGGGTATAATATAAACCAAATATGACACTATAAGCATGCAACATCTCAGCTCAACTCCGACCTCCTGCCATTAGAGGTCTTAACCTCAGAGGTACCTTTACATGAAAATGTGCCCCACACGAGGTGAGATCTCTAAAAAGAAATCTCAGTAAGACAATAGGTTCTCAAGGATCTCTCCACCCCAAGCTCACTTACATGTGCAATATAAGTTTAAAACGATGATAACAGTATAATAACAATATCCATGCAATGCAGCATATGTCTATGTCATGTGTGTATGTATCCTACTTGCCAGAGAATAAAAGGTAGGAATTACGTATGTCTACAACCTACAGTACAAGGCTCCTCTCTTGTACCTCACCCACTGAGTTACCATCTTGTATGTCTCCACATACTCAGGATTACCGTCTAGGTGGAACACCCCACATACATATCATATGACATTTGCACTCATAAAATAGCTCAACAGCATATCAAATATTCTTCACATAATTTCAGAAAACACAACATGCATGGTGATGGTTCAATAGCTCAACAGCATATCAAATATTCTTCACATTCTTCACACTCTCCACTTAAGAAGTCAGCAGCTCCACACCTCCCAACAGACTTCACAACCACACAAGAAGTGATTTTTCTCCTTTCCCAACATTCACTAAGGTATCTGAATACCACAAAGTATCCAAATAATACCCGATAAATATCTGAATACCACCAATACTTTTACTAAGGTATTCGAATACTTCTCTTCCCAGAAGAGTATCCCAATACTTCTTGATGAGTATTCGAATACCATGCAAGTATTCGAATACTCCACGAAAAGTATTCAAATTCTTTTCAGACAGAATGCAGAAATTCGTGCAATTTCTACATAAACTCAGTTTTAAGGGTCCTCCAATGGTTCTGAGTCCAATGTCTCCACAAACAGAATTTTATTACCACTTATCATGCATAGATTAACAACCATTAACTTAAATAATCAAAGTTCCCCTTTTTAATGACTCAAACAAGCTATAATCATGAACTTTCAAGGAAAATGGTCAAAGGTTACCTTAAGGCTTGTGAAAACAGAAAAAGGTGTCTTGAATATTTCCTCACCACCCTATAATTCCGACTAATCAAGGCCGCGAATTTGGTCTACCAACAAGGTTCTTTCCTTCACAAATGGCCTCTTGAAGCACCAAAGTGAATGGAAATGGTCTTAACACTCTCCACTCAAGAAATCAGCAGCTCCACACCTCCCAACAGACTTCACAACCTCACAATAAGTGATTTTTCTCCCTTCCCAAGTCTGCTCTCAAGTCCTTACAAGAAATGGTGATGGTTCAATGGCTTAAGAGTGAAGCAATGTGAGTAAAAATGGATTCTTGGTCAAGTTCCGTGCAAAAGCTCAAGTCTTGAGAAGAGGGGAAGGTGGCAGCAATAGAGGGAATCAGCCTTGGGATCAGAACTGACCTAGAGCTGAGTGAAAAATTCTTATTTATAGTTCTACTTAATTAATTCACCAGTATTAATTCTAATAGCTCCGCTAATTATTTTAATCTCAAACTTAATATTCTGAACCTAGCCATTTTTCTAGGAATTTTCATATTTTTCTTATAATTTTCGTAGCACTTTGCCGGTACGCGTTTTATACATAGTCGGTATTAGTTTTGACATCAAAACTCATTATTCTTACTCCAAACTTGATATTATGGTCCTAGATGTTTTTCTAGAAATATTCATATACTTATTTTAATTTTTCGGGATACTTCACCACCACATTTATAACGCAAAGCAGAACCGGTATCTGCACTTTTCATCAAAAAAGTGACTTTAAGCATTATTCGGCTTTCTAAATAATCATCTTACCATAGTTATGCATAGTCTTTATCAAATCCATTCTCCGGTATAGATAATCTCATTTAATTAGTTATTTAGCGGTGCAAGTTCTTACAACAATCACAGTGGTTTATTTAAAAATATAAGTAAACTTTTTCCTTTTCATTACGTAAGTATTTAAAAACAACATAAAACGTAATGATAAAAACAATGATCGTAACTGAATTCTAAACACAGAAATAATAATATAATTGCTTAACTATCATACAATACTTATTTTAAGTTACAAAGAGGTTCCCATAAACCAGCTTAGCTTAAAACTCATCTTTACCATTTTTTAAATCAGAGTTCACTTCTGTTTTTACACAACTGGGCGTGAACCACTCTTTATTAATTTCTCATCTTTTAGTATGTTAAACTAGACACTTTTGCTTTTCCAACAAGGTATCTACGCCTCATTTGGAGTTCTCTAGCTCCGGTTATCACCGTTTGAAGTTGGACAAACAAAACTGCCAACCAACTACAATCAGGACACCAAATATCCCTCACCATTTCTGTGATTCCCAACGATTTACTAAACCAAATGCTCTCAAATATTTATACAGAATACTAAACACCTTGATCTTCAATTTGAAATATTGTAAGCCTAATTTGAATAAGAAAAGAGGAAGATATAATTTCTATAAAGAGGGACCCGAAGTAGTCCCCTGCACAGGTGCGTTTGAGTAGTCCTTACTCTTTTGGACGTATAGAACGCTCAACAGCTCTAAATGAAACCAAATTTTGGGATAACAAAGATGACATCTCAATCTTTAAATTGGTGTATGGCACGTCCCATTTGGACATCTGTGCAAGGATATATGGTCTCCCAAAGTTGACCTACAAACTGATCATTTTTTAGAAAATTCGACGGTATCTCTTTTATTTTATTAACTAATCCCACTTTATCAAAGTGTGTTCTAAACCATCAAATTGTACCTAATTGAAAAGGGTGGCACACAAGGATCAACAAACCTTGATGCTCTTACAACCCACAACATATTTGCATCATTTTTAATTTATAATCCATTACTTGATCCATTTACAACTTATTACTCATTTCAATCATATAATTCAATTACATGCCTTTAAAATCATTGGATAATATCTTAACCTAGAATAGGCCTATTGCCCTTTCATCACATCATGCATCATTAACTTACGCAAGATCCATCATTCTTTAATTACATTTATCCAATACCAAATATAACTACTAATCAAATGCTCCAAATAACAATAATTAAATCAATGCTAGACTTAGCCAAAATAATGCTACATGAACAACAACATGCATAATATACATAACTCATGCAATACAAAATGTTCCTGTACTAAGTCTCGCCTACAAAATACATCCCAAAATGCAAAATGGCATGCTATCATCATACATTCCAACATGCTCTCCACATCCTCAACCTGTGGGCCTCTTACCCAAGACTCCAGCACCGCTACAACCACCTAAAACATAGCCTCATAACGCGGGATGAGATATACGAATATATCTCAGTAATCCAAAGGCTCTGGAGGATTACTCCGCCCAATGACTCACATAGATGCAAGATGACAATAATGAAACTATACACATATCATAAAAATCACATGGCCCAATGGCCTACACGGCATACGAGATACGACATATCAATCGGGCTCTCATCCAAGAATGTATCCCCGAGATATCATTCAAGGCACCCACAACTATATCTCCAGAGACATTCCTAGAGTGCTCCTCAACGGATCACAACTCTATGGCCTCTGGCCAATTGGAACTCCCACGGAGGCCTCTCCAGTGGAAGTCCCCTACGGTATACAACAACTATCTATTAGCCAAAGATACGGTACAAACTCACATGTACCATTCAACAAACACATGCATGATCATGTTATAATCTATACATTATTGCATCAAACAACTTCCAACCACTACCCTAATGGGCATGGTACACGGGGATTAACCCTGGTACCAAGATATTATCTTTTTGAAGCTCCCAAGTTAGGTTGCTTCAATCACAAGTTACCTCGCAACTTTCTTCATCAAAGAAATGCCCACACAAGAGGTCATTTCCACATCATTTAGTGCCACAAAGACAACTCATTTGGTTATCCATACAATCATACATACAAGTGATTAATCACTTACCAATATCCTTTTGGTCAAGGACCAAAGGCAATTCACAAGCTTCAAGCTCCAATCTTCTAGGATTTCGTCTGTGGGAGGCAACCTACAATAATCACAAGCATATGATCATCAATCCACTTGTTAAACAAGTCACAATGCAAAACAATGTACTCTCTCCCATTCATGTTACAATTTGGCCATTAGGGCCAAATCACCCCATTCATGTTGTTAATTTCATTTCATCATTTTATGGTCTCCTTAACCAATCTCAACACTATATCTATCTCACAATTTCATCAATTCATAACTTAGCACAATTTTTCCCACAAAGCCCCAATGTGGCCAAATATACCACACCAATGGGGCTAGGGAATTTTTCTTTCCTTGTCAAGGTTCAAGGCACTCACTCAAGCCTACACTACTTCATCGAAACACTCAACAACTCAATTCATCAAACTAAACATCTAATTGCACATATTCACCCTAAATTCCCCTATATGGCCGAATGCCCATTAACTCCGAGTCAAGGGATTTTTTTCTCAATTCACATGCATGTCGCACTCATACAATCCATTTAAACTTGATTCAAATCATCAATCAATTCAATTATATAATTTTGCACACTCAAGCTCCAAAATACTCTAAATGGTCGAATTCTTCAAGGCCCTAAACCAAAGGATTCTCAATTGATTTTTCATACATCCAATGCACCACACATCATGTAATTAACTAATATAACTAATCCATAACTCAATTTCACAAGCATCCAACAATCCTATTACTCAAAATCATGCTCATTCATCTAAAAATTCACTAAGTTATCAAACTTTTTCACAATAATTTTTATGAGCTCAATCAATTTAATTCATGATTATAAGCAACATTTAACTTATGCACAAAGTCCATTTCAGGTCTTCAACTACCTCCAATCAATATTTGAGACATGCAATATGAAACAAGATAAATAATGCTTTTATTCATAAAATTTATTCATAACTAATAAAGAAGTACATGGATCCATCTAACTCTCAGATTGTCTCTAGGACACCTATGTACTAACATTTTCTGCCCCAATCTTTATTCACTACTATATTTATATATTTGGGGTGTATAGCTCAGTTGGTCCCGACCTTGATTAGCTCACTATTTTCTTAGCTGGTCTTTGCTTTCTAGTGAACATTCTCTTTCTAGAGAGAACTGGTGTGCACCAGATCTGGAGCAATTCATGGAAAGCAGCGTATAGATAGCTTTTTTTTTTTCAAATTCATGAGTCCGAATCTTTCAAGAGTCTGTGTAAGCTGGTGGAAATGAAACTACTACAAACTCTGTCTTAACAGATTATTCTTTATATATATTCGGATGGACGATTTTCTGTTCTCGTCTCTTCTTCCCCTTGTTCCTTTTCTCTTGGACATCTCACTTGAAATGCAATCAATGCATTCTTTTCGATCTTGTACCCATGGTGCGGTGCACTTTACACCAAAAAAATCTCTTAGTGCATGATCATTGTGGTGGTGAATGCCTTGGTGTATATGGCTAATTGCTTTGATCATGTCCCTTTTGTATCTAAGTCCTTGGGCATGATGGAAATGAGTCATTGTAACATTGATGGAATGTGAAGCATGTTTTCTCATTTTGAGTTGAATGATAAGTTGGTGAATTGCATGTGGGATGTAGAGCCATTGGTGTGTGGCCATGATTGGCTATCCCTTGTCAATTTGGTACCAAGAAGTTAGAGAATGGCGGGACTTAATTCCCCAAGAGAAATAAAGGAAAACAGAAAAATTAGTGTTTTGCACCGGTGGAGGGGGCTTAAGCACCCGAAAAATGAGGCTTAAGCGCCCAAAAGAGAAGGCTTAAGCGCCCTGGAGGACCTGTGCAGGGAGAAACTTTCAGTCGCTAGGGGCTTAAGCGCCCAAAATGGAGGCTTAAGCGCGCACAAGGGGCTTAAACGCCCTGTAAGGGGGCTTAAGCCCTCTCTTTGAACAGAAACTTAAAAATCCTTTACCCGAGGGGGCTTAAGCGCCCAGTAAATGGGCTTAAGCGCCCAACCTCAGTTTTGAGAAAAAGTTATTATCTCTTAAAATAAGTAATAGAGACCATTTAATTAGGTCTAATCAAGAAAGTTTATGATATTAAGTATAGTTTTTGTTAGTCTGCAACTTCACATGGTTATAATCACGTAATTGGTTATTTTAAATTCAGATTGTTTGTAAGGAAAATAAGCAAGGTTTTAAAAAGAAAAAAATGATCCATGTTTCTAATTGAACCAATATGATTGTAACTGCGCTTAATATCATAAAACAATGTTAACAAACCGGTTCTAGAATGGGGTGTTACAGAAATGCTTACCAGAAATGTTAGTGCCGTTTTATATGTTCGCTTTAATATATTTCTTTGAATTCTCAATATTATGTGATATTATTTGGTACATAATTTAAATAAATATGCTAAAATTCATAGTAAATTTTTTTCCTGATAAATTTGTGTAATTACAATATATATTTTGATAATTTAAAATATCAATTTTTTTTGGAACCACTTAAATTTTTGGGCTTGCTCGCCACATGATATCACCCCAATAACACAAATGGTGCACCACTCTTTTCTTACTCACCCATGCACACATATACAAATATTCTCTTCGGTATTCTTTATTTTGGAAAGGCCGATTCTGTTTGGCTACTCGAGCAATCCAATCATTACAAGAAAATAAAATTCTGGTAACACAAATGTTCTGTATATTTTATTCAATAAAACTCGTACGGAAGAAAATCGAAACTCTTTTAATATACGAATGACGCAATCATACACACCAGACCTTATTTTATTTATTAGGGAATTTGGTTGAGGAGAAATTTTATGAATAATAGGAAAATGCTATTCATAGGGAAATGGTTGGAGGATTATGTTTGATAGGAAAATATAAAAAAAGTTATTTGGTTGGAAAAAATTTAGACTGAAAAATTAAATAACTTTTATGAAATCTATGTTTGGGTGTAGGTAAAATATAGATGAGATAAAAAGGTGCTATTACAAAAATAACCTTGGCTTTAAAAAATTAATCATTCAAGGTGCTTCTCGATTTCCAACACTCTGCTCCAACCAAAAGACACACAGAGGGTACGCTCGTAATATGGATTTTAGATGCCATGACCATTTACATAGATAAAGCACGATACCACATTGGGTAAATTTGGCCTGCTATTTCTATCCAAAAGACATACAAAATTCAGTTGCTGGGATAATGATTAGCATGGACAAATATGGAAGCCTTTCAGCCAAACATGGTCATCTAACAAATCCACTTCTAATTTGCCTATCTATTTGATCATAATCCTCAAACCAAACACACCGTAAGCACATCTCCCTTACAAAGAAGTGCTAAGCTTCTAGCTATCTGCTGAAACTTAGAAGTGTGAAAAATGGTGTTCTCTACACCAAATCAGGGATGTGATGCAAATAGATGGGGAAGAAACAAAATCTTTGCACTCCAAGTCCTTAAAGGGAGGTGGTTCATGGTGTTTTCTTCATTTATGATAATGTCAGTATCAGGAGCCAGCTACATGTTTAGCCTTTACTCAAGAGAAATCAAGTCAGTTCTAGGCTACGACCAATCCACTCTCAATTTGTTGGGCTTCTTCAAAGACTTGGGTTCCAACATTGGTATTCATTCAGGCCTAATCAACGAGGTCTCACCACCTTGGGTTGTCTTAACTATTGGTGGGATTCTCAATTTTTTTGGGTATTCTATGATTTGGCTTACTGTGACCAGAAAAATTGCAAAACCCCAACTGTGGAACATGTGCTTGTACATCTTTATTGGAGCCAATTCTCATTGTTTCACCAACACTGGAACTCTAGTTACCACTGTCAAAAATTTCCCTGGAATCAGAGGCATTGTATTGGGAATTTTGAGTGGGTATCTGGGTTTGAGTGCAGCAATCATCCCTCAGCTATACTATGCCTTCTATGGAGAGGACTCAAAATCTCTAATTTTGCTTATGTCATGGCTACCAACTGCTACAATTTTTGTTTTCCTACCAGTAATCAGGAACCACAGGGGTATTCAGCAGCCAAATGATTCAAAAGCCTTGTATAGGTTCCTCTACTTAACACTAGTCCTTTCAGTGTTTCTCATGATTATAATCATAGCGCAGAAATGTTTCACCTTCACAGAGAGTGAGCATTATATCACTACCACCGTGATGCTTCTCTTGCTAATCCTTCCACTTGGTGTTGTTATTGTGGAAGAGCACAAGATTTGGAAGAGCAAACAAGAACACATCAATTCTGAAGACCCTCCAAAGCCCATGAATGTAAGCATAGAAAAGCCTAATCAAGAGAAGCCTGCACAGGCTCCCCATTCAGAACTAACTAACCAAAAACGAGTTTCATGTTGGCAAAACATACTCAGGCCCCCGGATAGGGGTGAAGATCATACAATACTTCAAGCCATTTTTTGCCTTGACATGGTGATTCTTTTCTTTGCTATTATATGCGGAGTTGGTAGCAACCTGACTGTGGTAAATAACTTAAGTCAAATTGGAAAATCTTTAGGATATCCTGCACAAACTATAAGTACATTTATTTCCCTTATGGCCATTTGGATCCATCTAGGTAAAATTGGACAAGGGGTTGTCTCGGAATTTATCATAAACAAATTTAAACTCCCTAGGCCAATCATGCTCACAATGTTCCTTGTATTATCTTGTTTTGGTCACCTTTTAATTGCATTCAACGTCCCAAATGGTCTCTATGTAGCCTCAATTGTTATTGGGTTCTGCTTTGGGGCAAACTGGCCTTTAATATTTTCTATCATATCTGAACTTTTTGGTCTTAAATATTACTCAACATTGTACAATGTTGGGTCAATAGCAAGTCCAATTGGATCATACTTGCTGAGTGTAAGGGTTGCAGGGTATCTGTATGACAGGGAAGCAAGAAAGCAAATGACATCATTGGGGCTAAAGAGAAAGGCAGGGGAGGAGTTGAACTGCAATGGGGGTGAGTGCTACAAATTGGCTTTCATTATAATCACTGCAGTTTGCTTGTTAGGGGCTCTTGTGTCACTCATTCTGGTGCATAGGACTAGAGAGTTATACAAAAGTGACCTATACAAGAAATTCAGAGAAGAAGCTAGAACAGCTGAAACTGAAATGGCCAGGTCTCAGAACAGCATTGGACCACATACTGCTAATGATGGCTAAATATCTTTGCGAAGGAAATGTTAAAGTAAATTTTAGAAGGAGAGCAACAGCTACAATTAATATAAAATATAAATCCCCAATTGTTTACATTAATAATGAGTCTTGTAAAATTATGTTCTCTTTTCTCCGCATCACTAGTTTGTAACTTGGTTTATATCAGCTTTAAAACAAATATATGATATTTAATATTTGTAATACAGTGTTACTTTAGAAATAAATAATGGTCTAGTTATCTCTGCATCACTAGTCTTGTTTCCTTTTGTGAATTTATATGACGATTTCAAAATTCACAGAAGAAAAAACACAAAATGAAAGCTAACATGGCCAATTTCTAAAATTATGTAGAGAAGGAATTCAGCTTAAAAGCTTAAGCTATCAAGTAAAGATTAATTAATAGTTTTATATTATATATCTCTAACATGTCCCCTCGCACAAAAATTTATTGGCTTGAAGGATAGAGAATACACAAGTCCCTTCTACTTATGCTTTGAAACTCTACAATATTTAATATATTTTTTTTAATATAATGAGATCGGTGAAAATCAAATTTATGACTACTTAAACAAAAAGTTTTGATACCATATAAAGAACTATTTTAACCCAAAAGTCTAATATCGTAAAACACTAAAGATTAACTTTTTGAGTTAAAATAGTTTTTTATATGATATCAGAGCCGACGTGACAAAGTGGCTATGAATTTGATCATCATCATCCCTATTTTATTAATAAAATTATTTAAATATAATGGTGTTTCTTAGCACAGGTAGGTAGGATAATCCTGATTCATTATCCACCCTTCAACCCAATAAACTCTTAAGTGCAAGGATGCGTTTGAGAAATATAAAATCATTAATGCAATCTCACCTAACAATTTAAACTTTTCGGTTAAAAAAATTCTTTACAAATTACAATTTCTCTATTGACGCTTTGGCCCAACTTTAATTTCCTATCACATGGTTTCCAGAAAGGATTTATAACCAGAAGGTTAGTGACTTAGTTCTATTAATAATGAGTTTGATTTGAAAAATGATAACCGTTAATTGGCGGAAGTCAACGGTTAAGATGTGGTCATAACATTGTGCATAACATTATTTGTGTGTCACAATATCCTATCCCTAATAGATAGATATTCATATGTGAAGATCTCTTATGCATTATAGAATTCATATTTTGATGATGATAAATGATTTACAAGAAGTCTCAAATTGAAGATGGAGATTAAAGGCACAAGTGATTAGATTTTTAAAATTTTGTCACACACTATAATATATCATATAGTATCTCCCTAAACTCCAATACATATCATTGCATATCTTCTGTTTAGCATCATTGCATTTCATATTAAATAATAATGATTAATATTTTTGTTAAGAGTTTATTTTAAAAAATAAAATCTAAGCTAATTAAAAATTAGTTTTAACAAAAGTTAAAAACTAAATAAAATAAAAATAAATAAATTTTAGAAGTAGTCTATACATGTTAAAAGCTGTTAGGGTAAGCTTCTTAGCTATCACGTGGGTTCTCTTAAAAATAATAATAATAATAATAATAGGGTTTCGATTTTCTTATGCAGTAGGAGTAGGATAAAATTTTCTCATGTTGTAGACACATCTTATGTGGGGCCCACATCTATTAAAAAATAAAAAAGTAAAAGAAAATATTGCTCAAAAATCGAAGAGTCACTAGTAAGAGAAAACAACTCTCCTACGACATGAGAAAATATTTTTCCATAATAATAATAATAAAAAGATAGCTTTACACATTTGAAATGAAAATGTAATCAGCTTATGAAATTCAAAAAAGTGTCACGTGGTTAGCTTTACGAGAAAAAATAAATAAACAAAATATAAAAAATTCAAAAGCATCTTTACAGTATATATAATTTTTAAGGGTTAATATTTCCTTATGTTACATGAAAAGATATTTTTCTCCTACACACACAATTTAAAAGTGGAGTCCACTCTTTATTTTTTTTTCTCTTCTCTATTTTGTGAGTGTAGAAAATTAATCTTTTCTCATGCAACATGAAAAAAGATTATCCCAATTTTTACACTCTTTATAATCGGTTTTCAAGAAAGCACAATACACATACATCTTTTCATTTTGAAAACCATTTTGAAAGAAAAGTTAGAAATCCCTATTAGTCAGTTTTAAAGAAAATGCTGAAATTTGCTTGAGAGAAAGAAAAGTAAAGCGAACAAAGACAGAAAGTGATACTGTAGCAAAAGATGATACAGAGAAGCCAAAATCATCTATGCGTTTCGATGACGGAACCTATTGTTGTGTCTTGCTGAATGCCAATGTTTTCAATTGGTTTTGATCCATAATTTTTGTTGGGGGTTGTTCTATCATGCAAGGGACATGATTGAAGACCTTGTTTAATCTAATTAAAAAGATCTGTCCGAAGGTGTGGGTCCAATCGAGATAAAAATTCAAGAATGAGATGCAAAGGCTTCGACAATCAATAAAGCTAAAGATCTCTCCAGAATGTCCATTGCTACCACAAAGGGCTAACCATGAGCTTAACAAAAAGAAACAAAAGGAATTTGCTATCAAGGCATCATCATCTCATTTAATGGAAAGTACTGATACATCTTCAAGTGACTCAAGCACTAGTGAAGATGATGAAACTAAAATGTTTGTGAAGAAGTTCAACAAGTCATTCACCAAGTTCTTCAACAATAAGTTTAACAAAAGGAGAAGAAAGGCCAGCAACCCAAGTAGAAAGGAAAACAACTCATACAGTGCTTGTTTTGAGTGTGGGAAGGAAGGTCACTTCCAAAAGGACTGTCCGAACAAAAAGAATAAATATGACAATGGCAAGTTCAAGAAATGTAAGAGAAAAAAAAAAAAAGCTTACATGGCATTTTCGGATGACACTTCAAGTACCACAAGCTCCTCACTTAAAAAAGATCAAATTGAGGTACATTCTAGTCAATCTACTAGTTTTATGTCGGATTCCGATTCAGTAAGTGATTCATGTTATGATTCAAACTCTATGTATGACAGTAGTTCTTGTGATACTTCTTCTATGGTTGATTCATCTTATGATAATTTGTTATATGCTTGTAAATGCATGCAAGTAGAAAATGAGAAATTGAACTCAAAATTAGAAAAGGTGAAAAATGTCTTTCAAAACAAAGTTGATAGCTTGACAACCATTGTAAATGATCTAATGAAAGACAATGAGGATCTTAAAAATGAAAATATTTTTATGAATTGTCTTGTTAGATCATATGATGATATGAATCCCCTTTCCACTATTTCATGTGCTAAATTTATTGAATTATCTAATGAAGTGGATAGGTTGAAGATAATGGTTGATAGAATGACTAGTGGGAGAGACAACTTGAATGTCCTCCTTGGTAGACAAAGGGTTAAATCTACTAAATATGGACTTGGTTTTCAAAAACCTCCCTTTGCTCAACCAAGAAAGACAAACCATTATCCCCCTAGGTTCATGTCTAAGCTACCTTTTAAGAAATGTACATATTGTTGCAAGAGTGGTCATCTTATATATCGATGTAATAGTAAGAAATATGGCCTAAAATAAACTAATCTTAAGTGGTTTCCTAAGAGGACTACAGATGTGGGCAACATTGCCTCAACATCCCGTAGACATCAACCTAGTGCATCTAGCATGTTCTTTAGCCCCAAGGTTAAGAACATGATATATGTTCCTAAGAAGACTTAGTGAACATGTATGTATCATGTGTCATTGACTGTTTTATTGTTATATTCTTTTTGCACATGATACCTAGTCACTAAATGATATAAATGAAGCATGTATGGATTGTTTTGGATTATTTTTTGATGCACATTCTTAGTATAGATATTGTGCTTAATTGTATCATTCTCCTACCTTACATTTAATGCCTTTAAAGTTGAAATATCCTCCATTATTCATTTATGCTCAAATCTGTCCAACTTGGACAATAATGATGTTTGCGATATCTTCCCCTTGAATAATTCTCATTTGTGCTTAATATTGCAATACTTATGCTTAAGACTATTGTGCTTTAGTGTAAGTACCTATACTAACATACATGGACTATTTTTGACATATCTTATGTTATACATGTTCAATATAGATGATCTATATGTGGATAGAAAGCTTACTTCATGCACTACATGCCTATATTGTTTAAAAATTCTCTGTTTTACTCCTTTATTCAATTCTGTCTAAATAGGAGAGCAAGCTCATTTGCAACATCTTCCTTTATAAAATGTCCATTAGCAATTCTTGATGAAATATAAAATTGTTGTGGAAATAAAGTTACGTGTTTTATATGATAAATGCTTGATCTTGCTAATGTGCCAAGAAAGACAAGTGTGGAAGATTATGTTGTAGGTGTTTGAGAGAAAATGGAAATGGATGAAAAGATGAAGATCACATTAAGATATTGGCAAATTGAAGAACCTCTTAGACTAAGCCCAAAAGTTGCAAAGAATCAAAACTTGGTACAACTTGGGTAATCTTTGGATATATTATATGCTTGTTATATGCCTTATCCAACATTGATCTTGTTATATGCTATAAATGATTTTGATGATGTCAAAGGAGAAAAAAATATGAATATCATGAAATTGAGCTCATGAGCTTATGCAAATTTTAAGGGGGGGTTTTGAGAACATATATATGCCTTATTTTTAATTAGCATAATAATTCTAAGTATGGATATGTTTTGGTGAAGTATGTGATTACATTACTTTAATACCTTATGTTACTAACCCTTACTTGTCTCAATTTGAGTTTAAGTTGCCATCATCAAAAAGGGGGAAATTGAAGACGTCTTATGCATTATGGAATACATATTTTGATGATGAAAAATGATTTACAAGAAGTCTCAAATTGAAGATGGAACTTGAAGACACAAGTGGTTAGATTTTTAGAATTTTGTTACACACTATATTTTATCACATAATATCTCTCTAAGCTCTCTTATTAGACCACTTGCGCCACAAGCAACCACATTGTTTCATATTTACATAGGGTCTTAAAATGACCCAACCAAGCTTCTAAAATACCCTTTATAATTTTTAACAATTCCTAGCCTCACAAACTCCAACAAGGCCGAATCCAAGACCAAGGAAAAAGTTAGGGATTTACATCAATTTACTCTACACAACCAATGGTTCCTAGCACCCATATTTGGTCCCTAAGTTACTTATATATTCATATAACAATTTAAGCCTAACTTTTGTCCATTTTCCTTAATAAGGCTGGATTCAAAGGGAAAGTTTTTCAATGGATTTTCTTTTTATTATCTTAATTTAACCACTCAATTCACACTTCCACCTACATATAATCCTTCACAAATTAAGCAATTTAATTTTTGCACACTAAACCTCTATTATCACTACATGGCCGAACCTAGGGATGAAGGTCAAGGGAATTTTTTTCAAACTTTATATACACACATTCATGCTTATTTAACACTATAACTTCATAAACCACACTAATTCATCACCAATTTCAAATTTCAAACTCAATAGTTTCCCACCAAAAAGTGCTCATATTATACAAAACTTAAATCATGAAGTTCAAACCATTGGAATGAGGATTTCTTACCTCAAATCACTTATACAATGTCTGGAGAACAAAATCCAAGGTTGGCTCCACCCAAAAACACAATCTCTCTAAAATGAATAGTGCCCCAAAATTTGAGAAGAAGAGAACTCTTCACACAAGCCCTTTCAGCCTAAACAAAGTGGTGGAATGGATTCACAATGATTCCTACTTAAATTTTCATGTATAGCACTTAAGGTTTTGCTGGCTATATGGGTGAGAAATCAAAGGACAAGAAAAAAAGACCTAAGCTCCGTCCATGGAGAAACTCGGCTAGGAGATAGAGAAGAGGAAGGTTACTGATGTGAATAGTGATCTTATTAGGAACTTAGGTTTATAAAGTCATGTAGTCTTTTAACGGTTGTTTCCCTCTCACTTAATTTCACTTAAATTGACCCAACACTAACTTATAACTACGGACATAATTTATTTTTCTGAACTCATTTACATTAATTTTTTGTAACACCCTCCCTTGTAGGCCTCCAAGAGAGTTGTTTGCTAAGCGGAATTATAGTTCTTTTGTCATATTTTAAGTACTGAAAAATCATTTATATGTTGCTAAATAAAAATTATAATTGAAATCAGTTTCCTTACAAAATCAGAGTGTACTTTCAAAATTTCTTAACTTCCTAAAAATATTAATTTTCTGGCAAACGTTGTTGTCTTATAAAATTCGTATCAAATCAAGTTCAACGATTCAAAAAAATATTCCATGTAATCTAGAAAGAGCACGTATGGGGCTTCGCGTGCATATAAAATAATAGTAAATCGGAGTTCGTTTTCCCCTCGTAACATAACTCGAAAAGTGCTCGCAAAACGGTTCAAAAATCCGCACTTAATAAAATGCCAGAAAATATTTTCGCAAAATGCTTCAAGAATTTATTTCCAAAATGCTCGCTGATCATAAAAGTCTTAAAACAACAATGAAATCATAATCAACAGTTATCCAAATTTCTCAATTTAATACAGTCATCCATCAAATGAACAGCAACAGCAAAAGTCCAAACAATAGCACATAACAACAAATATCCATATAATCATGACTTCATATGCTCTTTCGTCCTCCTGCCATTTTGTAAAAGTAGCATCCCCAAAGGGGTGAGAAAAATTCCAGTAATGTGGCAACAAAACCAGTAATGCAACAGTACTAACTAAATACAGAATTACAAAATAGTCACATCATCAAGTTAAATCCGGCAGATATTATACTTTATCATATTGCGTATATAACGCCAAATATACTAATCAGGATGCGTATATAACGCCAAATATACTAGTCAAGATGCGTATATAACGCCTAAAATGTACAACACCGTCGTGCCTGTACACACCAGTACAGTGGAGGTCCCTCCCATAATGGCTCCTCAAAGGGTTCCATCTGTAACCTACGCGACTGAAGCCAAGTGTCTCATACCCTGGTACCATAGGGATGCCTATATGATGCGTGCTCAATCGTATGCTTATTTTAATATTTATTTTCAGATGTCAACATGAAACTTATGCATGTATGCTATGACATGATTCGCACACGAACAAACAATTAAAAATCATGGAATGTGTATGCATGACTAGATAATAATCAAGATATCATATGTCTCATGGATTTTCCAATATCAGAGTGCTGAATAACCAATAATTCTCCAAAACAAAGTATTCAGCAAAGCAAGACCATGAGCAGGATCCAATATCAGATACAAAATTCAGAACCAAGGCACATGAGAGCAACGTTCACAATTCATGTATTAGCTAGCAGTCACAAGAGGTAATACCGCCAGACACTTACCTCACGTGCCACATATAAATTACCAAACCGCAGCGAAATACTCCACGAGCTTAATGCTTTTGAGCACCTAAACAGAGAATAACAAGACAGAAATACGACCCACAGTTTTTCTTAGACGTTACAGGACTCCTTCACCCCCCCCCCCCCCCCCCCCCCCAGGTCCTTATAAATTTTTTGATTTAAGTTCACTACCCCAATTCGTTAACAGTATTAAAGTCCAAGTTCCCCTTAGGCATTTTGGTTCGATTTTCCAGCTAATAAGCATTTGTCATAATCGGTTTTAACACATGCAATAGACGTAAATTTTTCCTAGCATTATACAAGGCCTAGTCAGAGTAATGGACAGAATAATTATCCTCCTAAGATATCCATGCCAACCGAACAGAAAGGTGAGTGACTGACATACAAAACTTTCATTTACTACATATGCATGCCACGGCCAAGACAGTGAGGGAAAAAGAAAACGAGTTTGAACCTTTGTTTAATCACTTGTATCTCTAATGACAAGACTGTTTTTCAAGGCAGTAATGATGCAGATAACATAACAGAAATGCAGATAACATAACAGGACACCTTACCTTGTTGATAGTTAAGGTTCGGCCAACAAGGGAGAGAAGGAGAAAAATATTAAACGTCTTGTGTTCTGCTTCACAGAGCTCGAGGCTAGAAGAAATGGAAGATGAAACGAAATTGTTCCTTTGAGTTCTTCCCTTCGAATGCTCGCGATCAAGAGGAAGGAAGAAGGTGCTTTGAGCTTTTGTTATTCCTCTATGAGATTCACGGTTCAGGAAAGGAAAGGGGGTGCAAGTTCTGATTTGTTTCTTCGTTAATACCTACGGACTTGAAGGTGTGAGGGGAGAAGGTTGGTATAGGGTTTTTAATTTCAAAGGAACGATCAGCTCTCTGCCCCTTAAAGTACGCACAAGGGGATAAAAAGTGTGGGATTTTTACTCAATGAAATTACATGTAAACTGATCCATTCTCTCATTGGTTGTATTCTAAAAGGCTGAGTGAGTTAGCTAGCATACCAAGCAATCAGATTGCTTCCTCAATGCTCTATGCGCATGCAAGGAAGGGTGGAAGGTTGAGAGTGCCACATGGTGCACATGGAAAGCTAAAGTGGAATGAGTCTACTAAAACATGTGACCAGAATTTTATTTTATTTTTAACTATCCTAGGCGCACAAGTGGGCTGGACAAGGAGACGAAGGTTGCCATGTGTTATTCTCTTACCAATCGAGGGCTGCCTTGTGAGATTTCTAAAGATAAGATTGGGATAAATACCTCAATGGACTGAATCCTGGACACTCCTTAAAGCCCTTAGGGCTTCGGCCAAACATGGATTGGGTTCAAAATATTTAAGTCCAAAGGCTCCACTAACTTATGAACCAGCCCAAAAACTAATTAGTTTTCATATCATCTAGTTTTCACTAGGCTTCCTAGATGTTACATACAAATACATCCGATATTTTTAATAAGGGTTTCGATGCCTAAAATGTTGCTAACTTATGTTCTTACCCATAAAATATAAATTCCCAAGTCTTTTAATTATTTTTAATCTTTTCTATGTTACTACTAAATATTCCTACATCTTTTATTTAAATTTTCACATGCTCAAAACAAATCCTCACCTATTATAATTCAAGTAACTTCCCCAGCTCAATATTAATCCTATACTAATAACCATATAGTTCGAAAGCCAAGTACACATTACATGTGATGCATTCTCTTGCCCTATAATATTTTATGTATTTTCCCCAATTATGTGGGATGTTACACTCTCCCCAACTTGTTTTGAAGTTTGTCCCCAAACTTCGTCATACCATTCCCACATCTGTTTAAATCTAAAGCTGAACACAATCATTCCCAAGGGTGGACCCCAAGCGGAAATCAAGGCACATGTTCCCAAGGGTGGACCCCAAGCGGAACTAAACATATAACAAATGTATGCACAATCAGTCCCAAGGGAGGACCCCAAGCGGACATCGATGCACATTTATAATCAATACAAAAATTACATCAAAACCCATCAAAGTAAACACATCCAAAACATATCAAAATAACCACATCAAAACGTATCAAACCATCTTACCACAGTCCGTACACCATGGCGGAACACAAAGCAGGAGTGAACCTCATAAATATAGAGCTTACAAACAAAAGTTCTGGCTACCAACATTTATAATGAAACTCATGGCCCTAGCATATATTTGGTTGGCAACTACACAAATCTATTCCTAGCACTTCTTCACTTTATAACTTTAATAACAGTATTAGTGGGGCCTATACGAACAGAATTTCATTCACCTGATTCAGAGTTACATCGCAAGAAGTAGGAAATAATAAACAGACGGCTTCTCACAATCCCTATATCATTACTCATTCTTCAAGCCACACTATACTATTACTCCACCACTCATAATTTAGGGTTTCCATATCAAATGCAATTACAAGTCAGTGGCCTAAGTCAAAATCCCTAAGAATGTAGGGGTTCATTTCGAATGTAATACCCTTACTTCTTGTTACCTGTGCACTTATAAGGGTCAATTAGCTAGGATCTCTAATTTTAAATGCTTCGCCTTTGTGATATGCATGTTACAACTTTCGAGAAGTGTCATCACCTCCTACTTAATTCTTTTCAAAGATAATGGTCCAGTTCACCCGCTAAACACTTCACACGTATGCATGATATTCAGGTTTCTACATTAGTCACCTTACCTAATAGTATTACAGACAGAATTCTATTTTCATTATCCTATAGGAAATCAAGCAAGTAAGACAGAGTACAATGCATACTAAATTTTCAAGTGAGAGGAGTCTCCGTAAAATTACAAAACTTCTATCCTATCTTTCATACATATCATGTTAAGTGGTACCCCTCATACAGTTCATCAAAACACCCGTATAAGGAAACTTCCTCGAGCTTTCCTAGGTACCTCAGATGTACTTGACTCCACTAATCAGAGGATCCATTAACCATGATATGAACTTTCCAATCATTGACAAATATTACCATCTTGAAACAACCATTAATCATAACCCACCAAAACTGACCAAGCTTTCATAAATCACGTTCACAATAATCACATTCAAAATTCTAGTTACAGTTCATTCTGCAGTTAAATGGGACAAGTAGAAATTACCGTACAAGATCTCATGCATGCAAACACCAAATCTCAAGTTCCTTAAACAAATGATTAATCACATCCATACAAGCGGCAGTACATTTACTCAATGAGAACATATAAATAATATATCATGAAGTACACAAAGCAATTAGCAACGTTTAATTATAGAATCTACAGCAGCGTATTGAAATCACAAATTGAAAGGCATATCGACTAACCAGCAATTATACAAAATCAAGATGTTCAAGCTAAATTCAACTCTTACATCAAACACTCAGTTCTTATATTAAATGTTCAAGGAATCATGCAGGTACAACAAAAGGGTTCAGATTAGCATTAATTCGAATGGCATATACAAAAATAATTAACAGTTCTTAACAAATAAGGACAGAAGGTAAAAGAGGTTCATATTCGTTTTAGATTTAGAAGGTTGAGCACACATGCAATCTAATCAAGACAATAGTTTATTCCCGAATTTGATATAGGACCAGAAAGTGATAGATCTATTGTTTTCCCGTTACTCATTCAATCAAATCATAGAGTGAATAGGTGCAGTTAGAGGGTCGATATTTATAGTAAAAAATAAAATTTTCTTTTGGAGTCGAATACAATGCAACTTGGTGAGAACATAATAGGCTATGCTCCAAAACTCATGTTATGACACAAATAAATGCTAATCAACAAAGTTGAACAACTCATGTTATTTAATCCAGAGAACGGTTTATCCCAGCTTTTAGCATAAAACAAGAAATTATGGCTTCACAGTTTCCCTATTAGTAGTTCGATCAAATCTTACAGTGGGTAGGTGCAATTTCAAAACTTGGTATTTCTAACAAAGTATAGTTTTCTTTCCAGTTCAAATATGGTGCAGTATAATGAGGAACAATGAGCATCACTTAGTTACTTGTGTTATAAACAAAATGTGCAAAATAATCTTGGACAACCGATACATTAAGCACAAAGTATTTGATCAACATACTTTCCTTCGATTCACTTTAACTAATCAAAGAAGACCAAGTGTAATTCTGGCGTTACTTTAACAGTATAAACAGATTTAATCAATGATCGAGCATCATGCAATGTTCAACAAATTCAGTTAGAATTCATGCAGCAGGAAAATCGAATCATGCAACTAAACTTACATGTGACCAGTGTTAAACGTTTGTAAATGCAGATATTCTTTAGATGCAGCGAACTGATTTGACCAAGTTAATATTATAGTGTTTACAAAATAAACAAAACTTAAACTCCTATGTACCAGCAGACATCACATTTTCAAATCCACAATTCTAATGAAACTAGCATGTATGAGCTCATAACAATCACAGCTTATAAACAGTCAAATTCTAATATCCCTTTCTAACCCAATAGTATCATTATTGTGGATTATTCATATTCATGCATGGTTAAACAACATTGTTAGTAACCAGTTAGAACCTTCTGATGCTTACTCAAAGATTAATTTTAACAAAGTATCAAACATTTAACAAAACAAACCAAACAAGGTGTAGCTCTATGTAATCACAGTTTACCCATTCAGTCCACTATGTTCGAAATGCAGTTGAGATGACCTTCCTTTAACTATGCATTTAGTTCCAATACAGGGTTATAAATCTAGGCTGATAAATTCAAACAATCGCCACATAAAATCCGTTATTATAATCAGAAGCAATAAACTATATGCAAATCTAAAGGTGATCAAAATCATACAAAGTAATCCACTACGTACGGAGTAAAATGACAAGTATCACTTGTAAGAAGGACACAGAGACAGAAGTCAAGTACCCTACCCTACAATTACCACTTTGATTAACAGCTTCTTTCTCAAGAATTGTTTCTAGTGCAAATTCACCATTAGAAGATTTATAAAAGATAGCGATTCCACATGTTAAAGCCTTAATTAGTTCCAACTCTACTTTCTAAGGTCACTAACTGGATCTATGTTGATAAGTGATCTATCCCTACATAAGTTTGTCTACATACAATTTTCAGGTCAAATAACAAGTCCTTCGTAAGGCTAAGTAGCTACATCAATTGTCATGATTAGATCACTGCTACCCTTACTTAGTTATGAGACCCAACATGATTAGAGAAAAAGAATAACAATCCCCATTACCCAGCTATGTGCTACAATCAAAACACACAAGACTAGTCATAAATCAGAAAAACAACGATGTAGCAGTAATCATTATTTAAAGATAATTCATTATCATCCACAGCTCAGAATATCACCAAAAATATTCACATCAAATATACATATATAAAACCTTCCTTACAATCCATATAATCAACTCCTAATGTGAGTAGTACTTTTACTTTTCACACGTAGCATTTCAAGCACCAGTGTACCCGCGGTCACCATGATTGTGCACACACTCATGCATGGCAGTGAGTTGATCAGGCTCACCCCTAGCAGTGAAGTGTGCATAACCATGTTTAACACCGGACACCACAAGTACCATCACACACAGAACATAATATAAAACAGCTTGCAACCTTTCAATAATCAAATTCCAACATCAGTAGCGGAACAGTTTAATTCTAACATAGAGCAAGCAACCAATTCACAGTTATATCCAAGCAGCAATAATTCAGCGAAACTATACCAATAACCATCATATTCAAACAGCAACCATCCAACAACCAGGCACAAACAGCAAACATTTCATCAAACACAGACACCTTGAATCAAAACTGCTCTTATACCAATTAGTGTAACACCCTCCCTTGTAGGCCTCCAAGAGAGTTGTTTGCTAAGCGGAATTAGAGTTCTTTTGTCATATTTTAAGTACTGAAAAATCATTTATATGTTTCTAATTAAAACTTATAATTGAAATCAGTTTCCTTACAAAATCAGAGTGTACTTTCAAAATTTCTTAACTTGCTGAAAATATTAATTTTCTGGCAGACGTTGCTGTCTTATAAAATTTGTATCAAATCAAGTTCAACGATTCAAAAAAATATTCCATGTAATCTAGAAAGAGCACGTATGGGGCTTCGCGTGCATATAAAATAATAGTAAATCAGAGTTCGTTTTCCCCTCGTAACATAACTCGCAAAGTGCTCGCAAAACGGTTCAAAAATTCGCACTTAATAAAACGTTAGAAATTATTTTTGCAAAATGTTTCTAGAATTTATTTCCAAAATGCTTGCTGATCATAAAAGTCTTAAAACAACAATGAAATCATAATCCAACAGTTATCCAAATTTCTCAATTTAATACAGTCATCCATCAAATGAACAGCAACAGCAAAAGTCCAAACACCAGCACATAACAGCAAATATCCATATAATCATGACTTCATATGCTCTTCCGTCCTCCTGCCATTTTGTAAAAATAGCATCCCCAAAGGGCTGAGAAAAATCCCAGTAGTGTGGCAACAAAACCAGTAATGCAACAGTACTAACTAAATACAGAATTACAAAACAGTCGCATCAACAAGTTAAATCTGGCAAATATTAAGCTTTATCATATTGCGTATATAACGCCAAATATACTAATCAGGATGCGTATATAACGCCAAATATACTAGTCAAGATGCGTATATAACGCCTAAAATGTACAGCACCGTCGTGCCTGTACACACCAGTACAGTGGAGGTCCCTCCCTAAATGGCTCCTCAGAGGGTTCCATCTGTAACCTACGCGACTGAAGCCAAGTGTCCCATACCCTGGTACCGCAGGGATGCCTATATGATGCGTGCTCAATCGTATGCTTATTTTAATATTTATTTTCAGATGTTAACATGAAACTTATGCATGTATACTATGACATGATTCGCACACGAACAAGCAATTAAAAATCATGGAATGTGTATGCATGACTAGATAATAATCAAGATATCATATGTCTCATGGATTTTCGGATATCAGAGTGCTAAATAACCAATAATTCTCCAAAATAAAGTATTCAGAAAAGCAAGACCATGAGCAGGATCCAATATCATATACAAAATTCAGAACCAAGGCACATGAGAGCAACGTTCACAATTCATATATTAGCTAGCAGTCACAAGAGGTAATACCGCCAGACACTTACCTCACGTGCCACATATAAATTACCAAACCGCAGCGAAATACTCCACGAGCTTAATGCTTTTGCGCACCTAAACAGAGAATAACAAGACAGAATTACGACCCACAGATTTTCTTAGACGTTACAGGACTCCTTCACCCCCCCCCCCCCCCCCAGGTCCTTGATTCACAACCGGTTTTGTGGGTCTTAATTAAATAAATTTTCTGATTTAAGTTCACTACCCCAATTCGTTAACAGTATTAAAGTCCAAGTTCCCCTTAGGCATTTTGGTTCGATTTTCCAGCTGATAAGCATTTGTCATAATTGGTTTTAACACATGCAATAGACGTGAATTTTTCCTAGCATTATACAAGGCCTAGTCAGAGTAATGGACAAAATAAATTATCCTCCTAAGATATCCATGCCAACCGAACAGTTATGCATGCCACGACCAAGACAGTGAGGGAAAAGAAAACGAGTTTGAACCTTTGTTTAATCACTTGTATCTCTAATGACAAGACTGTTTTTCAAGGTAGTAATGATGCGGATAACATAACAGAAATATAACCCCCCCCCAAAAAAAATGCACGTTCAAGGCTAAACAGGGAGTAGAGGATAACTCAGAGTTCGACTCACCTCCTTATACGTTTCAGAATAACTTTACGGTCCTAAGTTGTAATAGCGAAAGAATGAACAGCTCCCTAATCCTCCTTACGCTTCACGGTTTTAGATTTTCACTAAATGCAAGTCGAAAAATGTCTTTATCCACCGAGTGGGGTGTGCAAGAATAAGGGAGAGGTGGACACTTTACCTTGTTGATAGTTAAGGTTCGGCCAACAAGGGAGAGAAGGAGAAAAATATTAAACGTCTTGTGTTCTGCTTCACAGAGCTCGAGGCTGGAAGAAATGGAAGATGAAACAAAGTTGCTACTTTGAGTTCTTCCCTACGAATGCTCGCGATCAAGAGGAAGGAAGAAGGTGCTTTGAGCTTTTGTTATTCCTCTATGAGATTCACGGTTCAGGAAAGGAAATGGGGTGCAAGTTCTGATTTGTTTCTTCGTTAATACCTACGGCCTTGAAGGTGTGAGAGGAGAAGGTTGGTATAGGGTTTTTAATTTCAAAGGAATGATCAGCTCTCTGCCCCTTAAAGTACGCACAAGGGGATAAAAAGTGTGGGATTTTTACTCAATGAAATTACATGCAAACTGATCCATTCTCTCATTGGTTGTATTCTAAAAGGCTGAGTGAGTTAGCTAGCATACCAAGCAATCAGATTGCTTCCTCAATGCTCTATGTGCATGCAAGGAGGGGTGGAAGTTTGAGAGTGCCACATGGTGCACATGCAAAGCTGAAGTGGAATGAGTCTACTAAAACATGTGACCAGAATTTTATTTTATTTTTAACTATCCTAGGCGCACAAGTTGGCTGGACAAGGAGATGAAGGTTGCCATGTGTTAATCTCTTACCAATCGAGGGCTGCCTTGTGAGATTTCTAAAGATAAGTTTAGGATAAATACCTCAATGGGCTGAATCCTGGACGCTCCTTAAAGCCCTTAGGGCTTCGGCCAAACATGGATTGGGTTCAAAATATTTAAGTCCAAAGGCTCCACTAACTTATGAACCAGCCCACAAACTAATTAGTTTTCATCTCATCTAGTTTTCACTAGGCTTCCTAGATGTTACATACAAATACATCCGATATTTTTAACAAGGGTTTTGATGCCTAAAATGTTGCTAACTTATGTTCTTACCCATAAAATATAAATTCCCAAGTCTTTTAATTATTTTTAATCCTTTCTATGTTGCTACTAAATATTCCTACATCTTTTAATTAAATTTTCATATGCTCAAAACAAATCCTCACCTATTATAATTCAAGTAACTTCCCCAGCTGAATATTAATCCTATACTAATAACCATATAATTCGAAAGCCAGGTACACATTACATGTGATGCATTCTCTTGCCCTATAATATTTTATGTATTTTCCCCAATTATGTTGGATGTTACATTTTTATTCCCAAAAGAATAGTATTTTCAATTCACAGTATGGTTTCTGCACCTTTTTTGATGAAATGCGTGTTGAATCACTTATTGTACATTGTTTACACACGAAGTTGTAAAACTTATAAACTTAACACTTTTGGTCTAAACATGACTTGCTTGGCATATATTGGACTTTCTTATTCTTATTACATCGATTAGTTAGTTCTGCACTCTACCGATTACTTAAATAGCGGTACAAAATACCCAACAGAAACACTATTCATGAGATTTTCATGAAAAGTGCCAGACTATTTAATTTTTTATTCTGAACTCACATTTGGCATTAGAATTTCCAAATTAGGTCTCTAAACTCATTTTTCTCATTTCTAAGCTCTACTGGTTGATTCACAACAATGTAGAACATCCGACAAAAGGCATTGTTCATGACCTAGTTAGGATTACAGTCAAAATACTCGAAATCACATTCTGAATCTAATTATGACATTTAAATCCTTAAATTAAATTTCTAATTAAGATTTACCAGATAGGGTCATTATACTCTAAAATTTTAATATGTTATATCATACACCTTTATCTTTAATTTGATATATTATAAGCCTAATTTGGGTAAGAAATAAAGATGTTTAATTTACAAAAATGTATATAGAGGCTACAACTTAAAACACGAAACAAGGGAGTCTTTACTCATTTCAATTCTGGGCAAGTTCTACAACACATAATGGTCCCATATTTAGGAAAGTGAAGAGGACATCCTAAGATTTAAAATGGTGGGCCACACACCTCATTTGAATAAGAATTGAGGGAGATATCGATCTCTAAAGTTAGGGTAAAATCTCACTGTTTTCTGGAAATTTTGGCAGGATTCATTTTGTTTTTGCAACTTATGTTTATTTTACCAAGGGGTACCTAATTGACCATTTCATGTCATCCAAAGGCATAATTTTCGTTGGTGCATTTCTACTCCTTAATCAACTCACATTACACTCATTTATGCCATTTATGAATCAATCTCCATCATTGTCTTGGGTTACAAGTTACATACTTTAATGATTATAAATTTCAACTAGACCAACTATTCCCATCTCCATTGCATGCACATTATCCATTTTCCATGCATTATCCATATACAACATCCAATACTAAAATAGGCATATGGCCCTTCCATCACATATATAACAACCCATACCTTTAAGATTTGATTATGTATGGCCATTATGGATATAAATAAATAAGTTCAAGAAATTAAGGAATTATATAGTGAAGTTATGTAATTTTACGATAAATATGTTATGGAAGATAAAATTAATCTGTTAATCATCTGATTGAAATGATATAAATTATAGAAATACAATTCATGCCAAGCAAGTCAATTAGCACCATTATAGTGAATATTGGAAAAGTTAGGGGTCAAAGTTTAAGTATGTGAAAGTTTAAGGACCATTTTGTAAATAAATAAAATTAGGTCTAAACTTGATTTAGATGGTTTAATTAAATTCTTTAGAGAATTTAGTGGGTTGACAATGATCTTAATGTTGAACCATAGGTCAAGAAGATTGTAACACCCTGTAGTACTCCGGTTGTTAACATACATGATATTTAGCATACACAGCGGAAGACTTTATTTTATTGAATATAAAATCGTCTTATAAAAATATGAGTTAACTTTTTCCAAAATATTTTCTATAGTCATTTCCAAAATCGTTTACATGATATATTGCGTAAACGTGAATCTAAAACATACAACACAATTACTAACTAATCCCATGTCCATTGACTAAATAACAAGTATCATTCCTGCTAGAGTCTCACGGATAGCATAACGACTATTTAACAGATAATTGGGAGATAAGAATCTCACTAAATAATACAATCCTAATAGACACAGTTTATATAAATAGACATCTCACAAGTCCCACGCAAATTGTGATCCCCTCAGTGGGTCAATACATACATAAGGCTCTATGACCAAAACTAAACATCAATTACAGCATGTTCATATAATAAACACATGCATCTAAACAAATACATATCCAATACATAATTCTCCATAAGCTCATCAAATACAAGTCATAAGCATTATTACACAATTAACATAATCTCAAAATACATAACTATAGCATGATAAAAACTAAACATGCTATCAGATAAATATCCACCAGCACTCCGCTAGCGACATACCTAGTCCTTGCCCATGGAGGGCTCACCACTATGGTAGGTACCTGAAATGATGTCTCCAAGAAGGGGTGAGATAACAACAATCTCAGTAAGATCAAGGTTTATAGAGAATCCTCTATTACCTTGAACTCACTTCCTGCATGACAAGTCAGATATAAAGCATATATATAATCATATTGTAAGAACCCGCACAGTTAATTAATTAATTATGTGAAATTAGGAAATAATTCCATAATTGACCCTAATAATTATTATGAGGCTCTAATAATTATAGCAAGAGAGTAAAAATGCTGAAAGTCGCTTTTCGGAAGAAAAGTGCAGATATACCGGTTCTGCTAGTCGGTATAAAAGTGTACCGAAAAAGTATCCCGGAAAATTATAATAAGTGCATGATAATTACTAGAATAATATGTAGGACTTGTAAAACGAGTTTCAAGTCAAAATATTGAGAACTGGTGCCAGAAACTAGTATTGGCTATGAAAAGCGCGTACCGGAAAGATGCTCCGAAAATTATAAGAAAAATATTTTAATTCTTGTAAAATTGAGTAGGTTAAGAATCCAAAGTTTGGGATTAAAATGCTAAGCGTAGCAATTAAAGCTAATATTGTGTGTTTATGGCTTAAGTGGGCCTATATAAGGCCATGGCATTTCTAGGTCAGAAATGGTGCCTCCTACGTGACATTTTGAGAGCTTAGTTGCTGCCACCCTTCTCCTTGGTCACCTTTGCATGAAACACCTTCAAGCCACCTCTTTTCTTGGATTTCTTCACACTTTCTCCTTGTAAACACCTTGGGTGGGTGGGAAATATTTTGGTGAGGGTGTTGTGAGCTCCATTTCTAAGTTGGTGGGCTGTCTTGAGTGCTTTTGGTTGCTGACTTGGGAGGTTGAGGTTGTTGAACCATTGTTGTGGCATTTTGAGCTTCAAGAAGCCTTCTTTGTGAAGAAAGGGCCAAGCTTTGGTAGCATTTCCGTGCACCCTTGAAGTCAGTACCTTGGAGCTGTTGTGTGAGCTCCAAGAGCAGCCTTTTGCCTCTCTTTTGGACTTTGGTAAGTTGTACCAACCTTGTTCATGAGTTTAATGAGTTAAAGTTGATGTCTTGGTATGTTTAATGGATTAAACAAGTAACCAATTGTCATATGAACATAAATGAACCTTAAGAAGCATGTTTAAGCTTCTGGAAGTGTTAAAAATGGAACCTTGGCAGGATATCTTCGCAAAATGCAGAAACTGCATTCTTTCGCGAAATATCTGGATATATCCGGATATGGGGATCTAGATATCCGGATATTGCCAGAGGAATATCCGGATATTGGATATCCAGATATTCTGGGTTTGCGAGGAACAATAGCTTACTGTTCATCCAGAACTGATCTATGGGTTTGTGGACCCTAGTTTGAGGAAGTTGAACTTCTGTAATTAATTAATGTAAGTCAGAATCATTTGATTAAGGGCTTATGGCTCGGTGAGAAGCCTTAAGACGTAAAACATGATGAAAAGGCGTTGTCTTTATGTTGTATACTTGTGGAGTATGATTGTTGATGTATTATTGGTCCAAAACAGATTGTGAATCTGCTGTGTTTGGACTTTGAGCTGTGGACTCTTGGCATTGGGTGTTAGCTTGCAAGGTAAGTTTTCATGTCCTCGGTTTAGCCATGTTGTGGTTCCACCATGTCCCATGGGGGTATGGTTATATGCATGTTGTGTTACATGCTTTGGATATTTGGAAATGCTTTTGAGTTGATATGTGCAATGGCTTATAATATGTATGTGTTGTTTCCACTTAGTCGGTAAGCCTGAGTATGTGGTGTCATACAAGATGGTGAGTCCGTGGGTGGGTGCAAGTAGCGTCTTGCATATTGTTTGGGTAATAGACGTATTCCTGCATTTCTCTTATCAGTAGAATAGTATTGACACACATGACATGATTATCTGCTGTATTGCACTATTTTAGAACTGATGATGATAAACTGCTTTGAAACTTATATTGCACATGTAAGTGAGCTTGGGGTGAAAGATCCTCGAGGACCCCTTGTCTTACTGAGATTTCTTGTTTAGAGCTCGCACCCCACGTTTGGGGAATGCTTATTTCAAGTTCAGGTAGTATGGTGACTGATGCCTCTGGCGGCAGGAGGCCAGAGCTTAGCTGATTATGATATTTATGCTGTATTGCTGTCATGACTGGATTGGATGCTGTTTATGTTTTCTGCTCTTTATGTTTCGAGTTGAGACTTATGTTGGGCTTTGTTGCGTTATTTGGGTGAGCATGGGAGTTGAGGCCGTGCTGGATTGGGAGAGGCCCAAGACAGTTACGGAGGTGAGGAGCTTCTTAGGTCTGGCAAGTTACTATCGGAGGTTCATCAAGGGTTTCTCCACGATGGTTCTCCCTCTTACTCGCCTTACCCGAAAGGAGACTCCATTTGTGTGGACTCACGAGTGTGAGGCGTGCTTTCAGGAGTTGAAAGAGAGTTTGACTACTTCACCTGTGTTGATCCTTCCTGATCCTGAGGAGCAGTTTGAGCTTTACTGTGATGCTTCTGGAAAGGGGCTGGGATGTGTGTTGATGCAGTCTGGTAGAGTTTTTGCTTTTGCTTCTAGGCAGTTGAAGCCTCATGAGGAGAACTACCCGACTCATGATTAGGAGTTGGCTACGATTGTGTTTGCTTTCAAGATTTGGAGGCATTATCTGTTCGGTATGCAGTTTGCGGTGTTCAGTGACCACAAGAGCTTGAAGTATCTGTTTGATCAGAAGGAGCTGAACATGAGGCAGAGGAGGTGGATGGAATTTCTGAAGGACTACGACTTTGAGTTGAAGTACCATCCTGGCAAGGCCAATGTGGTAGCTGATGCTTTGACTCAGAAATCCGTGAGTTTATCCAGTTTGACAATTGGTGATTTCGACCTCATAGAGAAGTTTCGAGATCTGAAGGTGACAACCTTGTTTGGGGGTACACTTCTCGAGATGGAGACTGTGAGAGTCAGGAGTGAGCTTATGGAGAAGATCCAAGAGGCGCAAGTGTAGAGAGAGTGTCTCGACTACGTGAAGAACCAAGACGGTGTGTCTTGGAATGAGGATGGACTTCTGTTGTTTCAGAAGGGTGTTGTGATTCCTCGAGGTCCTTTGACCAAAGAGGTTATGGCGGAGGCCCAAAAGGACAATTTACTGTTCACCCTGGTGCTACAAAGATGTATCAGGACCTGAAGAGGAATTTCTGTAGCCAGGAATGAAGAAGGACACAGCTGTGTATGTGTCCAAGTGTTTGATCTGCCAGAAGGTGAAGACTGAACACCAGAAGCCGTCTGGTAAACTTCAACCTCTTGAGATTCCAGAATGGAAATGGGAGAGCATTTCCATGGACTTCGTTGTGGGTTTGCCGAAGACTCAGGTTGGCTGTGACTCGATATAGGTCATTGTGGATAGACTGACGAAGTGTGCCCATTTTCTTCCAGTGAAGGTGAGCTTCTCTATTGAGCAGTTGGCCAAACTGTATGTTCGCGACATCGTGAGGCTTCACGGGGTGCCCGAGAGTATCATCAGTGATAGGGACCCGAAGTTCACATCTCGGTTCTGGGAGGCGCTGCAGGGAGCTTTTGGTACTCAGTTGAGATTGAGTACAACCTATCACCCTCAGACTGAGCGGACTATCCAGACCTTGGAGGACATGTTGCGGGCTTGCATGTTGGAGCAGGGCTCGACATTGAATAGGTACCTTCCTTTGGTGGAGTTTTCGTATAACAACAGTTTCCATGCTAGCCTGGGCATGGAACCTTACGAGGCGCTCTATGGTAGGAGGTGTCGCACACCTACTTGCTGGCCTGAGGTTGGGGATCGTGAGTTGTTTGGCTTGGACTTTGTCCAAGATACCATCCTGCAGATCCAGATGATCAGGGAAAAGCTGAAGCAGACGCAGAATCTCCATAAGAGCTACTACGATGTCAAGCATCGTCCACTGGAGTTCAGTGAGGGTGAGCACGTGTTTGTGAGACTTTCACCTGTCACAGGTATTGGACGAGCACTCGGAGTGAGGAAGCTGAGCCCGCAGTTTATTGGGCCATACCAGATTCTTGGTAGAGTAGGACCTGTTGCTTACCGACTTGCCTTGCCTCCGAACCTAGCCAACATCCACGACGTGTTTCACGTGTCTCAACTTCGCAAGTATCTAGCGGACCCTTCGCATGTGGTGCAACCGGATGATGTGGAGGTTCAGGAGAACTTAAAGACTCCCGTCGGACCACTCAAGATTCTCGATCGTGGCGAAAAGCAGCTGAGGAGCAAGATCATTCCAATGGTCAAAGTGCAATGGTCAAGAAGAACTCCTGAGGAGTGTACCTGGGAGCGAGAGGACGAGCTTCTCCGGAAGTATCCCGACTTCCGAGACAGGTATATTCTGATTTTGAGGACAAAATCCTAAAAAGGTGGGGTGAATGTAAGAACCACTACTGTTAATTAAGGAAGTTAATTAATTAATTATGTGAAATTAGGAAATAATTCCATAATTGACCTTAATAATTATTATGAGGTTCTAATAATTATAGTAAGAGAGTAAGAATGCTGAAAGTCGCTTTTCGGAAGAAAAGTGCAGATACCGGTTCTGCTAGTCGGTATAAAAGTGTACCGAAAAAGTATCCCGAAAAATTATAATAAGTGCATGATAATTACTAGAATAATATGTAGGACTTGTAAAACGAGTTTCAAGTCAAAATATTGAGAACTGGTGCCAGAAACTGGTACTGGCTATGAAAAGCGCGTACCGAAAAGGTTCTTCGAAAATTATAAGAAAAATATGGTAATTCTTGTAAAATTGAGTAGGTTAAGAATCCAAAGTTTGGGATTAAAATTCTAAGCGTAGCAATTAAAGCTAATATTGTGTGTTTATGGCTTAAGTGGGCCTATATAAGGCCATGGCATTTCTAGGTCAGAAATGGTGCCTCCTACGTGACATTTTTAGAGCTTAGTTGCTGCCACCCTTCTCCTTGGTCACCTTTCCATGAAACACCTTCAAGCCACCTCTTTTCTTGGATTTCTTCACACTTTCTCCTTGTAAACACCTTGGGTGGGTGGGAAATACTTTGGTGAGGGTGTTGTGAGCTCCATTTCTGAGTTGGTGGGCTGTCTTGAGTGCTTTTGGTTGCTGAATTGGGAGGTTGAGGTTGTTGAGCCATTGTTGTGGCATTTTGAGCTTCAAGAAGCCTTCTTTGTGAAGAAAGGGCCAAGCTTTGGTAGCATTTTCGTGCACCCTTGAAGTCAGTACCTTGGAGCTGTTGTGTGAGCTCCAAGAGCAGCCTTTTGCCTCTATTTTGGACTTTGGTAAGTTGTACCAACCTTGTTCATGAGTTTAATGGGTTAAAGTTGATGTCTTGGTATGTTTAATGGATTAAACAAGTAACCAACTGTCATATAAACATAAATGAACCTTAAGATGCATGTTTAAGATTCTGGAAGTGTTAAAAATCGAACCTTGGAAGGATATCTTCGCGAAATGCAGAAATTTCATTCTGTCGCGAAATATCCGGATATTTGCTGTGGAATATCCGTATATGGATATCCGAATATGGGGATCTGGATATCCGGATATTGCCAGAGTGATATCCGGATATTGGATATCCGGATATTGGATATCCGGATATTGCCTGTGAGAAATCCGGATATTGGATATCCGCATATGTCCCCGAGGAATATCTGGATATTCTGGGTTTGTGAGGAACAATAGCGTACTGTTCATCCAGAACTGATCTATGGGTTTGTGGACCCTAGTTTGAGGAAGTTGAACTTCTGTAATTAATTAATGTAAGTCAGAATCATATGATTAAGGGCTTATGGCTTGGTGAGAAGCCTTAAGACGTAAAACATGATGAAAAGGCGTTGTCTTTATGTTGTATACTTGCAGAGTATGATTGTTGATGTATTGTTGGTCCATAACATATTGTGAATCTGCTGTGTTTGGACTTTGAGCTGTGGACTCTTGGCTTTGGGTGTTAGCTTGCAAGGTAAGCTTTCGTGTCCTCGGTTTAGCCATGTTGTGGTTCCACCATGTCCCATGGGAGTATGGTTATATGCATGTTGTGTTACATGCTTTGGATATTTGGAAATGCTTTTGAGTTGATATGTGCAATGGCTTATAATATGTATGTGTTGTTTCCACTTAGTCGGTAAGCTTGAGTATGTGGCGTCATACAAGATGGTGAGCCCGTGGGTGGGTGCAAGTAGCGTCTTGCATATTGTGTGGGTAATAGACGTATTCCTGCATTTCTCTGATCAGTAGAATAGTATTGACACACATGACATGATTATCTGCTACATTGCACTATTTTAGAACTGATGATGATAAACTGCTTTGAAACTTATATTGCACATGTAAGTGAGCTTGGGGTGGAAGATCCTTGAGGACCCCTTGTCTTACTGAGATTTTTGTTTAGAGATCTCACCCCACGTTTGGGGAATGCTTATTTCAAGTTCAGGTAGTATGGTGACTGATGCCTCTGGCGGCAGGAGGCCAGAGCTTAGCTGATTATGATATTTATGTTGTATTGCTATCATGACTGGATTAGATGTTGTTTATGTTTTCCGCTCTTTATGTTTTGAGTTGAGACTTAGGTTGGGCTTTGTTGCGTTATTTGGGTGAGCATGGGAGTTGTCCATGCCATCATGTTGTTAGTACCTTTGAGTCGAGTTGTATAAACTGCTAGTTGGTCTGGTCTACGTGTTGTAGTTCCGTGACTAGAGACATACATTATGTTATTTTAATTAATGAGGTATTTCAGTTAGCTGTTTTATTGCAATTGCATACAGACGATGTTTTATTAATTGATTAATAAGTAAGTTGGTAATGATAATGACTTCATAATTGAAAAGAAAAAGATATTCCGCATTTTTAATTAAGCGCAGCTTAATACGATAGTATGATAACTTTACCGGATATATACGGGGTGTTACACATACTGCATAAACATAGTAGCATATCTGATACCGGTTAGCTATTCCAGGACTCGTCCTCGAATAGCCAACACCTGGCATATCCAACGTGCTAGTGTGAAATAACCCCAGGGTCTAGTCATAGGCAATCTACACACAATATCTCAAGAGCATGAAATAACTCAAAGGAATGACTTAAGAACCTACATACATATTCATTGGCCAGGAACCTCATAACATACCTCATCAGTGCATCATAACATAATAAATAATATAATTTCTATATGAATGGGAATGAATGCACATATACAAATACTTTCATACAATTGCAACCATAATACCCACCATCATGGTGGAGTCACAAGAGAAGACGAACATCCTAAACAAAGAGCTTATCTCAAAGAGCTATACTCAAGCCCACTTGCCTAGGTAAGTACGTATGCTCCAACTCAATGTCCTCACAAGCAAGTATCTCTAGGCACATCTAGGGGAGGAATCATACATATACATTATTGACATATTAATTAGTCAAGTAAATATACAAGACTTAGCCATTTATTGATTCAATTTTCTTTTTACATACTCATATGCCAATAATATGCCCAACACAATTCTAGACCATTAATTACATAATTACATTTTTAATTAACTATGTGATTTAAGCACTTCAATCATCTTAGAATTACACTCTAAGGCAACTAGATAACTTGTATTATTTTCAACTCACCCTAGCCATATATAACCTTCATGGCTATCACATACATAGGGTACATAAGGTGTTCATTTGTTCCCTAAGTCCACAATAACTCATTAGACACTTAGCTCATCAATAACTCACTTAGGTTAATGTCTTTTCGACTTAACTTACAACCAATTAAGGCATTCATCATTACTATATGTCATTCATCACCTTGAACATTAATTCACATTAGGATCCTAAGACTTAAGTTCACAACTTAAGACAATTCCAAGAATCACAATCCAATTCTCAAATATCCTTCACTTTTAAGCCTTCTTAACTTAATTAATTAAACTCTAAGCCACTAACTCAAAGATCAACCAAATCAAGTCACATTACCCTAATTGACCATGGCATATACAAGGTCCCACAACATGGAAAATCAACTCACACTTTAATCCACAATTGGAATTAATCCTTAATTACACAATCAAACCCTAATCCATCATCCATTACCATTTTGCAACCCTAATTAATCAAGGTATGGCCGAATTATACATAGGGTATTTCCTTATGATTTTCCATCATTTAATTACCTATCTATGTGGATTCCATCTTACCTTAAGCTTAAGTTAGCATTTGACCCCTTAATTAGGTTTAATTAGCAAAACCTAATTAGGTTTAGTTGAAAACCCTAAGTGAACATAAATTTAAGGTTTTTCACTTATTTATATCTGTAACAGACCATTGTACACCAGTATTGTTAACATTAATTACGATATTAGGCGCAGTTACAATCACAACAATTCATTTATAAAAAAGCGAGTAAACTTTTTTCGTTTATTACGCGAGCATATAAAACAATAAAAAGCGTGATAAATAAAAGCTGTGACCGTAAATGTAAAATCTTTGCGGAATAATTATTTAAACTAATTTTATAACCTATATCACATCTCTAAAGTCACTAAGGGGCTCCCATAAACCCACTTAGCAAAAATCTCACTTTTACGTTTTTTACCCATCCGAACATGGTTCTGTCTTTAACTTTCTGCGGACAAACCACATGACAGGCGCTCCTCATCTTTTAGTATGTTATTCTAAACTTAATTATCTTTCTAGGAAGCTATCACACGAGTCATAAAGTTCTCGTTTGCTCCGGATATCGCCGTTTGAAGTTGGACAAGCAAATCTGCCAGCCAACCCCAAAATGGCTCCAAACAGCCTTCACTCAATCAATTATTCTGGGCAATCCACTCAACCAATTGCTCTCAAATATTTATAAAAAAAACTAGACACCTCAAACTTCAATTTTATATATCATACACCTAATTTTACCAAGAAACAAAGCGGGAATAATTTTCCCAAACTCGGTCCAGAATTGCCCAGTGTGCAGTTGCCAACTGAACAGTTCGTGTTCTCTGCCTTCTGCAGGCCGACGCCTAGCCCAGAAAAATCCCAAATTTTGACACGAGATATAGCACATCACAAGCTTCAAAACGGAGCATGGAACGTTCCTATCGGATTTATGTGGAGGTAGATATGCTCTCCCAAAGTTCGCCTAAATTCTGCCAATTTCTAGAAAATTCGCCAGAATTTTCTTTGTTTTTCCAATAATCCCCAAGTTTGCAAAAGTGATCTCTAACCTCAATTTGTACCTAATAATCATTGGGTGGCACACACAAGGACCAGCAATGCCTTGGGACTCTTACAACCCTTCACAATTTATATCCAATTACTCAATTTGTATCACATTACTTACACTATTAAACTTAACATATTTCAATCATCAAGATCCATTTGCATACATTCTTTAAACATAAAGCATCATTCACATCCTAGAATAGGGCTAGTGCCCTTTCATCATATTACATACTTCCATATTACATCAAGTCTTCATCTACAATTACAATTCTTCCAAATGACATATTACAATTACAATTCTTCCAAATGACATATTACAATTACAATATTCCTTCAAATATACATAAAGTAAATACTCCAAAATAAGCATGGTACTCAAGACTAAACTTAGACAAAATAGACATCATGAACAAAATGATAATAATACTCCTAATCATATGCATTTTTCATGACCTAAGTCTAGCCTAGGCTCAACGGCCACCAAAATACAAAATAACAGAATCCTCTAGCTCAGCCTACGGGCTTCTTGCCCGCCGCTCCTACACCACTGGCACTACCTGAAATAAAATCCCTAAAACGGGGTGAGATATACGAATATATCTCAGTAACCTAGAGGTTCTGGAGAATACTTCTTCCAATGTCTCACTTCGATGCATATAAATGACATAACATAACATCCGAAAATGGGATAAAGCAAGGGATTTAGTGAGGTAGGGGAACATAGAGAATAAAATACGAAGAAGCTGGAATGGTCAATGCCAAAACCACGCAACGTCTAGCCTATTGGCTCGGCATATAAGCCTACGGGTTTCAAACCAAGGCGTGTTCCCAGAACATCAAACCAAGGCACCCTCCATCCATAACGACTCGAGACTTCCTAGTGTGCTCCTATCCGGATCACACACCACGACCCAGGTCAACTGGAACTCCCTCACGGAGACCTATCCAGTGGAAGTCCGTAACGCCCGAAGGCAAACTGTCTTCTGGCTAGAGACACGGTACATCCTATGTACCAACACACATACAATATGCATGAACATGTTATCCTATATTATTTACATACACTTCCTACCATTACCCTCAACGGGCACGGTGGAACACACAAGGGGATCAAACCCCAGTACCATGAGGTTACCTTGCTAATGACCTCCACGTAGCTCCAACGCAATATATTTTCTGAGCTAGTTACACCAATAGAATGCCTAAACAGAGGACATTCCTAATCAAACTACCATTCACCAATTACATGTCAATTCTCGAGCATAAATGCATGATTTAAAAACTTACCACAATCCCTTTTGGTCCGGGACCAAGGGCAACCAACTGAGTTCACGGTTCGGGGTTCAAATCCACGTAAGGCAACCTACAACAACCATATACGGATCGTCAAAATACGGTAATCCATCAGAATCCAAAACGTCAAATTCCTCCCCTACACCATGGTAGGTTCGGCCATTGTAGTGTAAAAATACAATTTATTTTTCTTTATTTTCTTTTCATTTTTCTTAAGCATCCTAAGGTTACCCCAATGTCATTTTAGGTGCCAATTTGCATCCTACATCATTTAAACATCATATTGTCAATTAATTCGCTCTAGGCACAATTTCCATTTCTACATAATCCTACTACTTTTCCTTTGATTTCCAAACCTTCCAACCACCACACAATCCTTCTATTTTCCATTTAACAACACAACATATCAACCATACAATTTAACAACATCAATTCCTCATTCTACCCATTATGGCCGAATTGCACCAAGCCATATACCAAGGATTATTCCATTCAATTCAACTACTCCACAGATCATACAATCTTATTATTACATCACACAACCATAAAACAACTCAATTACACAATCCTAACACAATTCAAAATCAGAAAGTTCATGGCATCATCCAAATTTCCACTAAGTTATGATCACATTTCCTCAATAAATTTTATTGCATTTATAGCTCCAACACATCATTCTAAGACATAATCATCTAATACACAATTTCTATTTGAGCTCTCTAACTACACAAATAATACAAAATGAGCTTAGGGTTCATAAATTAAAATCAACAATCCAACCATTCAAATGTGATGAAACTTACTCAAAAGGTGGGTATAGGGCTCCTCTACATAATACTAAACCATTGGAGCTCTAAACAACTCCATGAACACAAATCTAAAACAAAGGGCCGTGGGTTTAGGGTGGATTTTCTCAAAATCTAGTGGGTTTCATGGCTCAAGGCTACTACCATTGTGTTTGGATGGAGGTTTACAACAAGTTTGATGACAAATTTTACTTGATTTGGTGAGGTATTGATGGAGTTAGAAGCAAAGAAGTTTTGTGCAAAAACTTGCACAATGACCATGGAGGCCGCGGGTTAGGGAGAGAGAAAGAGGGAAGGGATGAGTGAATAGTGACTAGGCTTAGTTGTCACCTTATAACTTAAGTGAGGTGGGCTCCACCGCCACCTCACGCGATTTCAAACTAATTCAAAACTCCCTCTGATTCCACTAAACGTTCGTAATTTCATAACCTATTTAAAAACTCCAATTTTTAACATTAATCATTGTCCTTTAATTACCCTTGATCAGATGAATCCTGAGTTTTCCGGTCGTTCGGAGAAACTGCAGTTTTAAGCTGTTACGCACGCTGTAGGCACGCTTCCCCAAACTTACTAATTTCCATCAATTTTTGTCAGAAATCATATTTCCTAGTTCTATAAACCATTTATAACTTGTATTCAAAACCTAGAGCTCAAAATTCAATTGACACGTTTTACGGTGCAACTGTACCGCGGTATTTTTACCGGGTAAAAACACTATTCACTGAATTTTCTGAAACAAGCCTAACCACTCAATTTTTCGTTCTGAATCCATTTTCAGGGTTATTTTTATCATCTGAGACCTCCTACTTAATTTTACCTTCCTAGGGTTGTGTGTTTGGCTAATTACTGTTTTACCCTTTCCTTGTATTTTAACCTAATTTCCAGGATTTTCACTAATCCTTCTCTTTAATCCTCATTTAATATATTAATATATGATTTAGAAATACGAGGTGTTATAATATCCCTTATGTAATTCCACATCATCACTTATGCATTAGTTTATTTACTTCACTAATTATATGATTAGTGGTTCTAAACCCTAATAAGGTCAAATTTTAGGGTTTAATAGTTAATTAACCAATTATGCCTAATCCACCTCACTTAGTCCCTCCATTAGTGTCCTAATTAAGTCTTAGAACCATTTTAAAACATCAAACCCTAAGGATTACATCAATGGCCGAAATGCATAGGTGGTGAAATTAAGGTTTTTACTTGTCTTTTGACACACTTTCTTTATTTAATTAAATCCCTCAAGCCATTAGTCTACAAAGGTATCATCTTTATAAATTTAACCATTAAACACTACTATTAATAAAGAGGGCAGAATCAAAGCATGGGGTTTTTAATTCATCCACATCAAGAACAACTCACACATTAACCAAAGGTGACACTTTCTCTTACAAGTCATCATCTATCTTTGTTTTAAGACATCCACCAACACATTTAAACACCAAGACACCATTTCTAAGAATTTACAACATCATCCTCATCATTATATCATCATGGCCGAAATAGAGAATGGGGAAAAAAAGGGTTTGGAGTCATCCTTTCCATGGATTCAAGCCTTACTTCTCCAAGATGGCTCATTTAGCTCAAGTTCAAACCTTTGCCCACCAAGAATGCTTCTTTTTCACTAAGAACACACCTTCATGAAATATTCAAGGATTTAGAACCAAGAACATAAATTTAAAGGAGTAAAGGTAGGATTTTTCAAGAAGAAATAGCAAGGAACTTACACTAGGAACTCAAAGAATGACAAAAGGAGGACGTGTGTTCTTCAACAAAGAGCTTCAACCACTATTTTTTGGCCATAAGAGGAAAAGATGTGCAGCTTCTATTTGGAGGAAGTATAACCACGAAAATGAAGGTCTAAGGGTCAAGAACACAAGCTTTCACAAGTTCATGGGCTAAGGAACAAGATTGGTGAAGGGTGTTTTGGATTTTGATGAAGTTTAAGTGGTGAAATCTTAGAGAGAATGTGGAGAAAATTTTAAAACCTCCAAGGTAGAGAGTGTAACATCCCGGGCGCTGACGAGGGCGGGGAGTGACCGCCAGTGCAAAAGGGCATGGACAAGGAGCGGCTCCTGGCAGGCTTCTATTGACGGGGGTACATGAATGAATCGAATCAACACCCGAAAGAGAGGGATTCCAGAGACTGTGCTGGTATGGGACGATACGGTTGGGAATGACTTATAAGAATTAATTGGTACTACCTATACTAACAAGATGCATCTACTTTTCGGTAGCCCGGAACAGAAGAACTCCATAGTTAAGCGTGCTTAACTTGGCTCGTGTTAGTATGTGGGAATAGTCGTTGATCCTTGCAAGTGTCCGAGCATTACAAGTGGTATCAGAGCAGGGCCTCTCTTCCAGTATGGTGTGGTTCGAGGACGAACTAGGCGGAAGCTGGTGGGCATGTAACATCCCGGGCGCTGACGAGGGCGGGGAGTGATCGCCGGTGCGAAAGGGCATGGACAAGGAGCGGCTCCTGGCAGGCTTCCAGCGATGGAGGTACATGAATGAATCGAATCAACACCCGAAAGAGAGGGATTCCAGAGACTGTGCTGGTATGGAACGGTACAGTTGAGAATGACTTATAAGAATTAATTGGTAGTACCTATACTAACAAGATGCATCTAATTTTCGGTAGCCCGGAACGGAAGAACTCCATAGTTAAGCGTGCTTGACTTGGAGCAATTCTGGGATGGATGACCTCCTGGGAAGTTTTCCCGGGAAGTGTGCGAGTGAGGAAAAAGCACACCGAAAAGGCTCGTGTTAGTATGTGGGGATAGTCGTTGATCCTTGCAAGTGGCCGGGCGTTATAGAGAGAGAAGTGTTTTAGTTGCTGATGAGGGTGAGGAAGAAGGGCTCCTTATGTTTTTAGGTGCCATGTCACTTAACTGGTTTTTTGTCATTTAGTGACACCCGGTATAATTTTTTTTTTGAACTGCTATCAAATTTTTACCCGGAAACCCCCAAGATCCCAACTTTATGTAATTAATATTTAGTTTGTGAAATTAACATGTTTCTAACTCAAAAATATAATTAGTATCTCAAAGATACGCTTACTGCTGTTTAACTACACTGTAGTCCTTACAGATATCTTTAACTGTACCCGAACTTCATAACTTTTCTTAATTTTTACATTATTGGTCTAATTATGAATTTTTTGGCATATATTGGGCTTATATTCTCTTTTCTCATCTTCTTTTTCATTTCTATACTATACCAGATGCTATCACAGCAGTACAAAATACTTGGTAACAGTGATTTTATCAAAATACCCCAAACTATTATATCCTTAGAATAATCCCTGATTAGGGTAAGTAAGATACCTGTTACTGCCTCAGCAGTACAAACTATTAGTTTAAAACTCACTTTCTCATAATACCCACAATATGGGTGTCAATTTTACAGAATTGAATTCTAAACTTGTAACACCCCGTCTGCAGCCGGTGTATTAACATACAAATGGTACTTAAAGTGCAGCTTGCAATGGTTAATCACGGAAGCAACATATTCTTTTATGTAAATTCTCCATGCTAATCCTCATGCTGGATTAACTTTTCCTTTTAATAATAATCCTTATGTAATTGCAACACTAAAATAAAACCTGAAATACCTCGTACTCATAAATCACAATTCAAAAGCATCCATAACACATGGTGCTACAATACAAATACTCAAGTCATCAAATAACAGATTATTTAATAGTGGCATAGACAACTCCTAAGCTCACATCAAATAATAACATAATCCATCAAGTCTAGTCATAATAAAGTCTCATCATGAAAGAATGAATAATCATAATATGCATGACTCATAGAAAAAATGAAATCTCTATGCTGACCTCTTGCTTCTATCAATGTCTGTCTCACGAACGTCATCTCCTGAAAATGTGCCCCAAAAAGGGGTGAGATTTCAAACAGAAATCTCAGTAAGACAAGGGGTCCTTAAGGGATCCTCCACCTCAAGCTCACTTACAGGTATAATATAAGTTCTAATACAGTGCATGAAGTATATAAAGAAACAAACTAATAACAAGATAAGGGGAATGGCTATACCTGGTCATTTATAGCAATAAATAATGCAGTATATAAAATAAGCATCCCTTGCAATATATCAAATGAATGTGCAATGCCGCATATGTCCATGTTATGTGTGTATGCATCTTACTAGCCAGAGAATAAAAGGTAGGGATTGCGTACGTCTACAGCCCACAGTACAAGAAGTCCACCATGCACCTCACACATGGAGTTACTGTAACATCCCGAGCGCTGACGAGGGCGGGGAGTGATCGCTGGTGCGAAAAGGCATGGACAAGGAGCAGCTCCTAGCAGGCTTCTAGCGAAGGGGGTACATGAATGAATCGAATCAACACCCGAAAGAGAGGGATTCCAGAGACTGTGCTAGTATGGGACGGTACAGTTGAGAATAACTTATAAAAATTAATTGGTACTACCTATATTAACAAGATGCATATACTTTTCGGTAGTCCGGAACGGAAGAACTCCATAGTTAAGCGTGCTTGACTTGGGGAAATTCTGGGATGGGTGACCTCTTGGGAAGTTTTCTCCGGAAGTATGCGAGTGAGGACAAAGCACGCTGAAAAGTCTCGTGTTAGTGTGTAGGGACAGTCGTTGATCCTTGCCAGTTGCCAGGCATTACAAGTGGTATCAGAGCAGAGCCTCTTTTCCAGTACGATGTGGTTTGAGGACGAACCAGGCGAAAGCTGGTGGGCATGTAACATCTCGGGTGTTAGCACCTATTTTTGTCCTATATTTTGTTGTTCATAACCAAAAGAATCAAGGAAGGAAGAAAGAAAAGAGAGGTATTTTTGGAAAATTTGCAGCATGAATTGGAAATGAGTAAGTCTTGCTCCAACTATGATATCTTCTTCATCTACTGTCTGATCAAGCTGAAATTTTTTTAGTATGATCTTGACTCATTGTTCATCATATTCAACGGTGGATTTGTTGATTGAAGGCCTGCACCATTTCCTGAAAATTCAAAACCGAAACAGGTTTCTTGGTCGATTTTTATGGCAGGCAGCATTTTTGTGAGGACCTTTTTTCTCAAATGAATCGTTCGATCGTCCTCAAATTTGGTTAGCGTGTTCTTCTCATATGATACTTCAATCTGGCTGGACCGATTTTCGAACTGAACCTCCTAGCATCATATATAAATTTCGAAATATAGGCTGTTAGTTTTGTTAAAACAGATGCAATTTCGGGCAGCCATATTGCAAGGATCATTTCTCTCAATTGAACCGTCCGATCTTTCTCAAATTTGGTCGGCATGTTCCTCCCATATAATACTTAAATATGACCGGACCGATTTTGAAGCTATGACCTCTAGTGTGAGATATGGTTTTCACAAAATGGCTATCCACTTTAAAAAAATCAATTTTCCTATGAAGTCCCACATTACCCATTTCTCACTCTTTCCTCCTCCCTTCCCTCTATATAATGAGCCTTTTACCCTTCCTTCAACACACACACATTTGAAGAGAACAAAACATAAAAACATAAAAAAAGACATTTGGGCTTTATATTTAAGCTTGTGTCATAGTAATATTTTTTAAAGATACTTGGGTTTGAGATTAAAACCAAGCTAGTGTCATAGTAAAAATTTCTTTTTTTGCATAGAATTAGGAGGGTTTGTTAATTTAGCCGTGACAGTTTGTTAACTTAGTTATCTGTGAGGTATATTGTTCGGGAATCAAGCTTGTATAGTAGAGGTAGTTCTCCACAACTTGGCTCACTACACCAAGTTTTTATCGTCTTTGAGGTAAGTTTGCTTACCTTCTGCTGTAGTTAATAATTGTCTTTTTTTATGCTCTTTATTTGCTTTATTAGTTTATAATTGTCTTTTTTTATGCTCTTTATTTATTTATTTTAATTTGTAATTGTCTATTTTTTTATGCTCTTTATCTATTTTATTAGAAATTTTCTTATAATTGTTTATTTTATTTTTTATGTTTTCGTGCTCTTTATTTATTTTATTATAATTTTTTATGTAGTTTAAAAACTTGATTAGGGATTAATTTTGCCGTGACGGCTTGTTAATCTCATAGTTTTTGGGTCATTTTGGCTATCACAGTTTGATGACCCAAGCTAGTTTTCAATTATTATTCGTACTCTTTATTTATTTTAGAGTAAATACCTTTTTGGGTCCCTAACAAAAAATACGGTCCTCATTTTAGTCCCTTACAAAAAAAAATAGTCTCGAGGTCCCTAAGAAATTCAAAATGAACCCATTTTAGTCCTTTTGAGGGACTAATGCGGGTCTTTTTTGAATTTGTGAGTGACCACGATTTCAACTAAATGGGCCACTTTGAATTTCTTAGGGACCTCGAGAGTATTTTTTTTTGTATAGGACTAAAATGGGGACCATATTTTTTGCCAAGAACCCAAAAAGGTATTTACTCTTTATTTTATTAGAATTTTTTATTATGCAGTTTAAAAACTTGATTAGGGATTAATTTTGCCGTGACGGCTTGTTAATCTCATAGTTTTTGGGTCATTTTGGCTGTGATAGTTTGATGACCCAAGCTAGTTTTATATTATTATTTTGTATTAATCTATTCATTTTTCTAATTAAGGATTAATTTAGCCATGATGACTTATTAATCTCGTAGTATCATTTCAGATTATTTTAGCCGCGACAGCTTGATCTAGAATCTTCAAATCTAAAACTTCTACATAAATTAATTCAAAAATTAAAATCAATCAACAAACAAATATTTTCTACAGAACGACGTAGCTTTGAGTACCCTATTGTACCGAGGGATACGTCGGAGTGGGACCCTTCCCGTCAAGCACAAAAATAAATTTTCAAAAATTATTTTTGTTTTCTTAATCAATTTAGTTCAATTCTTTGAGGTGAAATAAATATTTAAAATGTTATCAATAATTTGTACAATTAATATACGGTAACTGTTTTTAAACGGACGATGTAGGGTGCTAATCCCTTCTCTACTCGTAATCGACTCTCGAATCTGTTTCTCTTTTTCAAAGACCAGTTTTCTCAAACAAAAAGGATTTTTCCAATATTTTCCCAAATAAACTTTGGTGGCGACTCCATTATTTTTAAACTTTCAATCTTTCGTCGTCACGTCGCGATCCGGTTGCGACAACTAGCGACTCCACTGGGGAAATTTAGAGAGTCAAGCCTGTTTTATTAGTTGTGCAAATTATTCATATTTTTTTATTTATTTCTCTCAATCATCTTTTATTTGCTTTATTTTTTTATACCTTTTGTGTAAATACTGTTATTGAACATTATGTTTATACATCGATGTTTGTCATGTGTTGCTGGTATATTTATAGCTGCAATAATAAATATGTATCCTAATTGGTTTTAACCTTAGGGTAGACAACATCGGTATATATTCTGCTTTGTCTTTGTTTGGCAGCTTGGAATTTTTAGTTATTTTTAGAATGTATATATTTGTATGCTCCTAGCACGCACTGTGCACTCACACAATTCACACACTTGAGAGTGGGGCCCTATACCTGGGTCTGAGTGAAACCTAAGATAGGTAAGAGGTTGTGTAGTAGTAGCCATTTTGGATGTACTTCCTATTTGGTTATCACGAAAACCTCAACTAGAGTGTGACTCTTTCGGAACTATAGTCATTTTGTATGTACATCCTGTTTGACTATTTTTCCCAAAATGAGATCTTAGCTCTAGAGACCAGTGTAGAGTATTAGAGCTACCCAATGAGAGATTTCACAAAGTGAAAAGATATATAACCAACCCTCAGGTTTCATCTATCTAGGACACAAAAGGAGCATTTTTTGTCAATTCTTAAAATCATTGTTAATGCCATTGAAATTATTTCCTTTCCAAAAAAATCATTCATGATCTTTTCTAAACATAGAAAACAATGCATTGTTAACGATTAACATAAAAATCAGCATTCATTGCATTATCAAGAAAAGAAAAATGATCAAATGTTGCATCCTAGCATTGCATAAAAAATCATTGCATTATCAAGAAAAGAAAAATGATCCAATGTTGCATCCTAGCATTGCATAAATAATAATTCATACATTCCATTCTAGCATCTCAAAAATAAAAAACATAAAACAATAAAAATAGAGAAGATGTAACATGTAAGCATTATACTCTCCATCTTCTATAAAATAAAAAGGATAACTTCTTTTTCATGCATGTTAATATCATTCATAATAAAAAAATTTGCATTTCACATAGCATTCATTCATTTTTTTTTTCATTCTAAAAAAAAAGTTCTTTGCAAATACCATTATTATTTCTCCTTTCTTGAAAAAAAAAAGGAAGGAAAATTTTTCTCCATTACCCAGTTGTTGTTTGCAAAAGTTGCACTTCATTGCATAGTGCATTTCATGCACTAAAAATAATTGTCTTTTATGAAGTTTAGACATTTCTCATTATCTTAGCAATCCTTTGGTTACATTACTAAACAAAATTCATCATTTTTCTTTGCATCCAAAAAAAAGAAACAAAAAAAGAAAGAAAGAGAAAAGTTGTCACCCACCATAAAAATAAAATCATTATTGGCATTTGCATAATCGCATGACCATTATTGCATTCCACCATAAAAAAAGGGGAAAAACTCTTCATGTAGATTAATGAATGATTTTTAGGATTAAGCATGACATTTCATAAAAATTGTGATAAGTGCCCATTTTTCCCATTCAAAGCAATTGAATTTTCAAGACATTCTTTCATTGTCAAATAAAAATGGTGTAAAAAACTTTTGAACTATTGTTTTTCCTTCAAAAATTTGAATCCATCAAATCTTGCAATCTTAACTCCAAGATATGGAATTAAAAAAAAAAGTGCGGTATAAGGATTTGACTCATGAAATTGATGAATTAAAAAGAAAATTAAATGAAATGATGGAAAGACAAGCAAAAGTAGAGGATGTGCTGAAGCAATTGAAGATGGCACATGATTTAAAAGAGCAAAAATTGAAGCTTATGGAACAGTATCATACTTCTCAATCCCATAACTCCTCATCCCTTTTCACCGATCAAACCCATCTTACTCCATTATCCTACAATCGTCAACCCTCTTCTAATATACCACACCCTACTGTGATACCTCACTTTACACTATTCACTCATTCATTCCATACAAATTATCCTCCTACACCCCCTCAAAGTTATCACAACTAATATCCACCTTAGACCAGCCATCATCACCTTCCAATTCATCATTTTCCTAAGTCCAGCTCTTAAAGCGAAGAATGTTCTTCTTCTAAGAAGAAACTTACACCATTTCCAAAGCTAGTAATTTCTGGATCTGAATTGTTTGATCGCCTGCAATGTGTCCATCTAATTGAGAAAAACTCCACAAGTGTCAAGAAACCTCTGTGTCCAAAAGAGAATGACTTTGAAGCGACTTGTAATTTTCACTAAGGAGTAGCTGGTCACTCTATTGAAAATTGCAAGGGTTTTGAGGTAGCTGTGAGGAGGATATTATATCGTGGTCAGCTAAATATCCTTGATGAACGTTTTATTATTGTCAGCAACTAACTTCTGAATGATAAAGGAGGAGGATCAATGCCTACCAACCAATCAACAATGAACAATCTTTGAGTGTTCGATGGTCTATTTTGTTAGTTGGAGAGATTGACATAGTATAATTATTTTGTCGTATTGCCTCCTATAAAGATTAAAATTGGGGGAGTTTTGAACTAAAGTTAATTTTCTTTGAAGCATTCATTCAATGAACTTGCATGATAATTGTCTTTTCCTATATTCTATTTATCCATTGATTTCTTTACTTTTCAAATCTCACATAAACCATTTCTAAACAAATTCAATCCGTCCAATCCCTCACTCCCAAAAGGAATCCCAAAGGCTCTTTTAATTGATTCCTGTATTATAATGGGCATGAGCAATCATGGATTTGATGAAAGATTTGAAGTTCCCATAAAGAAAAAAATAAAAAATAAAGACTGGCTTAGCTGATGATCAATTAACGCAAGGTGATGACAAAAAAAAAACTCTTAGAGAAATACCTTGTATTTTGGTCTACACTTGGGCAAACTCATTTAGCTTAGCAGTTGAAGATACGTGCAAATTAGGTTTGACATACATTAGGACGAACCCATTGAATTTTGCAACTTAAGATTGATTCACTTAAGTGTGGCATATCTTGGGGGCAATTTTTTTCGAGTCTTGCAGCTAAAGATTGATGCAACCCATTTGGCCTAACCATTGAATATTTGTGGCAAATTCTCCCACCTGTTTACACATGAATTCTCTTGGTGATAATCTTAAGAGAGCATCATCCAAGAAAACATCTTTAAGCATGGTACGAATATATGGTCCAATCTCTAAAGAGAAATCTTCTCAGTCCATAGAAGACAAAATAAAAAAATGAAAGATAAGCCTGTTAGGTTGAAAACCCACAAGGGCGGCCTAAGCAAAAGTTAAGGCAAGAAAAAAAGAGAGAAGGAAAGCTAGGCCTGTTAGGTTTAAAACCCGTAAGAGCAAACTAAGCAAAAGTTAGGGCAAGAAAAGAGACATAATTTGAAAACAAATGGGAGTTTACACATGTCTTTATAGTAAAATGTCATTTTGATGACTTATCCATTCATGGGAAGTTCAATTAGTTCAAGGAAAGCGAGTATTTGGGCAGCACCATATGATAGAAGAGAATCGACAGGCATAATGTCACTTGTTCATAGGAATCTCTCAAATGAGAACAAAGGAATTTAGACTGGGGCAAACATTTAACCTTCCATGATATTCCACTTGTATCATCATATATCTTCTTCCTTGTAAATCGCCACATTCCTTTTGAGATCTCAAGTTGTCCAATCATTTTCAACCTTACTTGTGAAGTTATGCATGTTAATTGAATGATGTTTCAAAGTAAGAGAACATAAATACAATAACAAGATTTAACAATTTGGTGACAAACTCTCAAATTAAGAATTTAGGTCAAAGGAACTGAATTGGTTTCAATTCAGGGAAGGCTACAAATGACTTCTCAATCTTTCCTTTTCATCAAGAAGGTTTTACACTTGTGGTCAAGAGCTATAAATGGGCACACTCTCTGTAACACCACGTGTATACCCGGTTTGTTAACATGTCATCGTATTAAGCCATACTTAATTCAAAATGCGGAATAACTTTTTCCTTTCAATTATGACGTCATTAACCTTAGCCAAGTTGATTACTTAATCAATTTCATAAAACACCGCATGTATGTAAATTGCAAAAGACAGCTAACTGAAATACCTCATAAATAAATAAGTGAGTATCTAAGTCACGGATCTACAACACGTAGTCCGGACAATATCCTGATACATTAATACAGCCCAAAACTAAAAATAGAAAGTCAAAGTCAATGTGACATGGACAATTCCCATGCTCACCAAATAAACGACTTAACCAACAGAGTCTCAACAATAACATCAAATAAACTAAAAGCATGATATCAACAGACATAAACAGCATCCAAACACAGTCAGCATAAGCAGATAAACATCAATCAACTAAGCTTCGGCCTCTTGCCGCTAGAGGTCTCGGCCCCTGGGTTACTGACTCTGAAATAACGCCCCAAACGTGGGGTGAGATCTCTAAACAGAAATCTCAATAAGGCAAGGGGTCCTCAAGGATCTTCCACCCCAAGCTCGCTTACATGTGCAATATAAGTTTTTAAAACAGTTCAACAATACAAGTTCCAAAATGGTGCAATGCAGTAGATAATCATGTCATGTGTGTCAATACTAATCTACTGGACAGAGAATGCAGGAATACGTCTATTACCTACACTAGTGCAAGATGCCACTTGTAACATCCGCAAATTTAGAGAATTATATAAATGTTATTTAGGGACATAGAAGTTTGTCCTGAATTGGAAATATATTAATTTATATATATATATATATATATATATATATTGTGTGGACTAAACTTAATTAATGAAAAGTAGGTTAATTATATTTTAGAGGAATAAAGGTTGGGAAATTAAAATATTGATTAGGATGGAATTTAGTTAATTTAGGGAAAATTATTTATTTGCTACAATCATGGTCAATTTATATATATTTAGGAATTCAATGTCCTAGTTAAAGAGGAGAGGTTTAATTTTAAGATATATCCCTTAATAAAATCCTAGATAATTCTTAGAAGGTATGTGAAATTGTGACCCATTAGAGGACAAAACTTTCCCCAGGCCTTTTAAGGGTCACGACCCAAGACCTTGGTAGGGGACATACTTCAGCCCAAAGTTTCTCTTAAGTTCATCTCTTAGGTTATCCTAAGCATCTGAATGCTAAATGCTCATTGGCCTAAAATCCACATGCATGTATTCTCATTGGATAGCAAGTCCTCACACACACTCTTCATTATTCAATCACGGCTTGTGTACATTTTAGGAGTAAACAAATCTGAACTCTTGAGTTAATGTATTCAGACTTCAATCACCTTAATTAGGATCAGACATCCTTCTCATTATACCCTTTTCTCTATGCGTCTAAGGTGGAACTCCACGGCTGAACACTTGTCTTTCATTCTGAATCGAAACTCAGTCCAACCATTCCCTCTAAAATAGAAAACGCACACAGAAGAACTTCAAGGAGAATTAGGTTCTCATCTCTCCCCTCTCACCTACACCACAAAGACCGTGAATTTATGGTAAGGAGAGTTACCATCTAAGTCCCCTTTTCCCTTGCTCTCCTTGGTTCGGCTGAGCTACAACAGCCATGGAAAGTGTGCCATGAGCTGCTTCTTCACCATTTCTTGCTCATTTTTCTCCCTTTGGCTGGACGAGGATTTTTGTTTTGCATGCAAGATGAAACGGAGTTCAACACTCCTTCTGTCCTTGTGCTCACCGTCCATTTCGCATAAGGAAGGCGAGGTAATTTTCGTTGCCTCCTTATTCTCTCCTACATAGACCGACTTCTGACCATGCTTTTCTTTTTGTCTGGAACATGACTCTGCCTCTATGGAGTCGCACCTCCTCTGCATGCAGCAGCAAAACCTGAAGTCTATCTAGGAAAGAACCTTCATCTTTAGAATTCGGACCTACTTTCCACTGCATGCAAGAACAAGTGAGTGATTCACACCTTACTGTTTTCTAATTTCAGCGTGTGAGAGTGTGTGGGCTGTTCCGTATTTTATTTTTCTGTTTTGTTGATTGAAGTGAAGATACTAATTAGAAGCCAAAAGGAAAACTCCTAGGGAAACCTTTTTATTTCCCCTTTGTTCTTTCTCGGTTTTCATGCTCATGAACTAGAGTTTTTAAATTGGTGAGAGTTAATTATTCGATACGGTAAATGGGTACCTTGCATTGATGTAAATACGTTTTTTTTATGAGCTATAAGTTGATTTGAATATGAGATTATTAGAAAATGAATGAAAAATCCATAATAATGATGAGTATTACCCACGGCCATATAGAAGGTAGGCCATGAGTTGTTGTCAACTGAATGTCTATGTTAAATGTTGGATCATTATCCTATAAGTGATACGATTGATTGAGGAACATGATGATTAATGATGAGAATGATGTACTCTAATGAGATATGTTTAAATTGGAATTTCATGTGGTTTAAAGTGGCTGTTTACTATGTTAAAGTTGTGTAATTAGATGGAAAAAAATAATTAATTAAAAGATAACAAGTACTGTTTTGGTCCTACTAAATTCTGATAATGAATGTCTAGTTAAGGTAACATAACATAAACCAAGTCCCTATATTCCTCATTGTCTCGGCCTCACATGCATCAAAGGAGGACTTTTTATTGTTGTCGTTCCCTTTTGATTTCTGCTTAGTTGTGTGAAACACAACCTTAGTGTATGCATATATAAAGACTTTATTTTGGGGCTTGGAAGACGGCCTCATTATTTGTGGTACTGTTTTATTGGAATTGAAGGATGTTCATGGTTTGGGAATACATTAAACTAAGGAGGACGAAATACTGAATGTTTAATTATCCATGATTAAGTTATTGGAAGAATTATTGAGAGAAAGTTATAAGCCCTAACCGCTGAACTAAGCTTAGAATGTATCAAGAACTAATTTGGGACAATATGATTAAATCTCATAGTCACCCCGAGGCACATAGAACCTGTGATATAAATGAAAAGTTTGAGCTCCTAGGTTCTGCATGTGCAAACCGAACCTGTATAGACTTTGGGAAGTTGTTAGTTGATATAATTGGTAAGATAAAATCAAAGGCAGAAATTATAATCCAAATAGAAAGCACGAAACTCGAGTTAATCCAAGGGTTAAAGAGTATGGTGATTAATTTGAAATCATGGGAAGTGTTATGTTGTTATATTTTTATTATTATTCTATTCAGCTGTTAAGCTTTGGCCTTAGGGATATATAAATCCATAAAAAGTTAATTTTTAAGAGCATGGAAACCGATTGGGAACCAAGGACAGAGAAGAATGGGAACTCTATGTAACATATAGGAATAATGTCAAATAAAATTCTGATTTTGTTATATATTGGTTTAGGTCCGCGAACTCCTAAGAAAGTGGACTGAATTGGTGATACGTCTGTTTAAAAAGTTGTAAACGTCACAGGTATGTGTAGGCGGTATTACCTAATGTGACTATTGGCTAGTGTATGGAATTGTGATGTGTTGCTCACATTTGTTCTATGTATGTTATGATGATGATGAGCCAATGGTAAGAATATGAAAGGATGATATGATATATGCATGCATTTTACATCATAATACATTTTTCTGTTTGGTGCGATTGCATAACATGGCATGTATACTTGATTCATGACATCTTGAATATATATATTTGTATTGAGGACATGTGACTGAGCATGCATCATATAGGCATGCCTGGTACCAGGAGAGGGGACACTTGGCTTCAGTCCGCATAGGTTCCACAGTGGGATTCACCTTCATGGGAGCCATTAGGAATACCCACTGTGATGCTACGCGCACGACGGTGCTATGAGCGTAAAGGAAAAAGGGCGTTATATACGCGTTATGATATATGATGAAAAGGATTAAATGTTTGAAGTGACTATTTATGATTTTGTGCCTAGTTAATATTGTTGCATTATGGTTTTGTTGCCACACTACTGGGATTTTCTCTCACCCCTTTGGGGCTGCTATTTTTACAAAATGGCAGGAGGACGTAAAAGCTTTTGAGGACTTGGATATTTGCTGTTGGTTTCTACTGTTTGGGCATGCTGCTATTGATGTGATATTTTATGGATGACTGTATGAAATTGAGAAGCTTTTATTATTGTGAACTATGATTTTATTATTGCATTACGATTTTATGACCAGCAAGTATTTTGGAAACAGATGTTGAAACGTTTGCGAAAAGGATTTTGACATGTTATCTAAATGCTGAGTTTTGAAAAGTCCTTGCGAGCACTTTGTAAGTTGTCGTACTGGGGCTACGGACCTCCGATTTTCTTATAATTTATATGCACGGGTAGCCCCAGGTGTCTAGTTTCATTATATATAAACCTTGCAAAGAAATTCTGAAAGATCGATTTATTATGAATTTTACCAGCCAGGACATTTGTGATATTTCCACTATTTTCTCTCTTATTTTGCGAGTTATGTTTCGAGGGGCAAACGAACTCCAAATCACTATTATTTTATATTAACGTGAAGCCCCAGATGTCTAGTTTCCAGATTACAAAGAATATATTTTTGAATCGCTGAACTGGATTTTATACGAATTTTTAAAGACAGCAAGGTCTATTAGGAAATTTATATTTTTAATAAGTTTAAGAAATTTTGTGTACTCTGATTTTTGTAATTAACCAGATCCCCTCTTTAGTTTTAATTGGCAAGGTAAAAGCGAAATTTTTCAGTCTCTAAAATACTATTAAAGAACTCTAATTCCGCTTAGCAAACAACTCTCTTGGAGGCCTACAAGAGAGGGTGTTACACTAATTGGTATCAGAGCAGTTTTGATTCAAGGTGTCTGTATTTGATGAAATGTTTGCTGTTTGTACTTGGTGATTGCATTGTTATTGTTTGAAATTCTTGATTAATTGTATATGTTCGTTGCATTGTTTGGACTTAGCTGTGAATGAGTTACTGGTTAAAATTGTCTTATGTTTGGAGGTGTGAAGCTACTCGTAGTACCCGGTACTAAGCATGGCTGTGCCCATTCACTTGCTAGGTGGTGAGCCTGATCAACTCACTATTGCGCAAGTTGTGTGTGCACAATCATGGTTATCACGGGGTACACTTGTGCCTGAGCACTATGTTTGAAATAGTGAAGTGCTAATTGAATTAATGATTCTGTTTTCTATGAATTATAAGCAAGGTTTCATATATATAGATATGCTAGATGTGAATATTTTTGTGATATTCCATGCTGTGGATGATAATAAATTATTTTTAAATCAGGATTGCTGTTACATAATTGTTTTTCTGATTTATGACTTTTCTTGGATGTTGTGATTGGAGCGTATAGCTGGGTAATAGAAACTGTTAGTCTTTTCGCTAATCCTGTTGGGTTTTAAAACTGAGTAAGGGTAACAGTGGTGTAATCATGACGATAATGTAGTTAATTAGCTTTACGAAGGACTTGTTATTAGTTCTGAAAACTGTACGAAGACAAACTTATGTAGGAATAGGACACTTATTTAAGTAGATCCAGTTAAAGCCCTTAGAAAGTAGAAGTTGGAACTAATCAAGACTTAGACATGTGGGTCTGTTGTCGTTACAAATCTTCGAATGGTGAATTGGCACTAGACATCATTCTTGAGAAAGAAGCTGTTAAACAAAGTGGTGATGTGTAGAGTAGGATATTTTATCCCTGTCCCTGTGTTCTTCTTGTGAGTGATGCTTGTCATTTTACTTCGTACATATTGGATTGCTTGGTGTGATTTTGACCACTTTTTGACTTGCACGTAGATTTATTGTCTCTGATCATAACAATAGATTTGAGGTGCTGATGATTGAAATTTACCAGTTTAGATTTTTTTTAACATTTCATTGGAACTGAATGCATAATTAAAGAAAGGTTATCTGAACTGAAATTAAAATATAGTGGACTGAATAGGTAAATTGTAATTACATGGAACTACACTTTATTTGGCTTGTTTTATTATGTTGATTGAATGACACTTTGCTAAAGCTAATATTCGAGTAAACAACAGAAGGTTCAAACTGGCTATTAAAATTTTGTTAAACCGTGCATGGGCATAGATCATCTGCATTAATGACACCATTGGATTGAACAAAGATAATGGGATTCGACTGCTTATAAGTTTTGACTGTTATGCTTTCGTACATGTCAGTTTTATTAAATGGTGGGTTCGGAAATTTGATGTCTGCTGGTACATAGGATTTTAAGTTGGCTTATTTTTATGAACACTATAATATTAACCTGGTCAAATCAGTTCGCTGCATCTAAGGAATACCTACATTTAAATTATTTAACACTAGTCACATGTAAACTTTTAGTTGCATGATTCGGTTTTCCTGCCGGATGAATTACAATTGAACTTGTGGAACATTGCATCATGCTTGGTCCTTGATTTAATTTGTCATATGTATGTGCTGTTGAATTAGCGCTTGAATCACATTGGGTTTTCCTTGAATAGCTAAAATGGATTGAAAGAAAACTTAGTTTAATTAAGTACTTTGCACTTGATGTATGAGTTGTTCGACTTTCTTGATTAATACCCTTTTATTCATGCCATGACTAGAATTGATGTAACGTTACTTATTATGTTCTCACTATGTTGCATCATCTTAGATTCTCAAAAGAGTATTATGTTTCGCCATGAATGTCAACCCTTAAATTGCATTGATTCACTACATAATTTGATTGAACTATAAACTGAAGAAACAGTGGGGTTATAATTTTATTGTTCGAGGTCAAAGTTTTGGCTGAAGTATTATTTTTGATATAAATTCATGTGTGTTCAAATTGTAGATATAAATTGATAGGAACCTTCATTCCTTTCTGCATATGCTTGTTAACAACTGTCAATCTTTTGCATAAGCTATTCGAGTTAGTATCACTTAGAAATTTTGTTATACCTGCATTATTCCTTGAACGCCTCATATATAAAAACTGAGTGCAACATCTAAAGGTTGTAATTACTTAGAACACTCTGATTCTTGTTTAAGTGATGTTTAATCGAAACAAAAATCCAACCTGTGACTTAAATACGCTGCTGTAAATCTCATTTTAAAAGTTTGATATTTATTCTGAAATTGTTTAAATACATCCTAAATTATTGTTGTTACCCTTGAAAGGTCCTCATCGGATAGATATAGTACTGCATGAATTAATGTGATTAGTCAATTGTTGAGGAATTTGAAATTCGGTGCTGTTCATGCATGAGGTCTCATACCCTAAAATATTAGTCGTCCCTTGAATGCAGATTTAATTACAGTTAGGAATTTTGAGTGTGATTCTTATGAACTTGATTTATGAAAGTTTGGTCTGTTTGGTGGATTGTGTTTGGTGTCTGTTTCAAATTGTAATATGTGTCGATAATTGGAAAGTCATATCATGGTTAATGGATCCTCTGATTAGTGGAGTCAATTACATCCGAGGTACCTAGGACAGCGGAAAGCTCGAGGAAGTTTCCTCATATGGGTGTTTTGACGAGCTGTATGAGGGGTACCGCTTAACATGATGTGTCTGTAAGGTAGCATAGAATTTTGTGATTTTACAAAGACTCGCCCCATGTGAAATTTAGAATGTAATGTGCTCTGTTTCACTTGCTTGAGTTCCGGAAGGATAATGAAAATAGAATTATGTCTGTGATATTATTAGGTAGGGTGACTAATGTAGAAACTTGAATATCATGCATGTGTGTGTGATGTGTTAGTGAGTGATGATATAGGAATTCTGTGAAGCCCTCTATTTAATGTCATGCTTTGCTACATAGGTTATAATTTTGGAATTGGGTGAATAAGAGTTTAATCATTTATACCTACACTAGTATTAATTGTTAGAGTTATAAAGTAAAGAAGTGTGTTGCAAATGGAATTGTTTAGTTGTCTATTAATTGTGCACTAAAACCCTAAGCTCTATTATAGTTTTTTTTTTTTTTTTGATATATAGCTGGAGTTTCTTGGCTTAGTGAGATTTTTGTCCGTTTTATTCCACTTGTGTGATCTGGTAATTGGTGATGTTTAAAAAGAACTCAGGAAATTGCTTGTATCCTGATTAAGCTTAGGAAGAATTTTTTTATTCCTTCCGCCCGAACAAAATTGTGTTACACCTATATTAATTAATGATCTTGTAAAGTACAAATTTGTTGATTGTGCTCTGAAAGGTTGATGATTTTATAGCTGGATGTATGAATGCAGTGAACTGTTTAGCATGGTGTAATGGTTTAAGAGTTAGACTTAGGCAGATTTTGAAATGGTAGGATGAAGTTTGGGGACAAACTTCAAAACATGATGGGGAGAGTGTAACATCCGCAAATTTAGAGAATTATATAAATGTTATTTAGGGACATAGAAGTTTGTCCTGAATTGGAAATATATTAATTTTTATATATATATATATATATATATATATATATTTTGTGTGGACTAAACTTAATTAATGAAAAGTAGGTTAATTATATTTTAGAGGAATAAAGGTTGGGAAATTAAAATATTGATTAGGATGGAATTTAGTTAATTTAGGGAAAATTATTTATTTGCTACAATCATGGTCAATTTATATATATTTAGGAATTCAATGTCCTAGTTAAAGAGGAGAGGTTTAATTTTAAGATATATCCCTTAATAAAATCCTAGATAATTCTTAGAAGGTATGTGAAATTGTGACCCATTAGAGGACAAAACTTTCCCCAGGCCTTTTAAGGGTCACGGCCCAAGACCTTGGTAGGGGACATACTTCAGCCCAAAGTTTCTCTTAAGTTCATCTCTTAGGTTATCCTAAGCATCTGAATGCTAAATGCTCATTGGCCTAAAATCCACATGCATGTATTCTCATTGGATAGCAAGTCTTCACACACACTCTTCATTATTCAATCATGGCTTGTGTACATTTTAGGAGTAAACAAATCTGAACTCTTGAGTTAATGTATTCAGACTTCAATCACCTTAATTAGGATCAGACATCCTTCTCATTATACCTTTTTCTCTATGCGTCTAAGGTGGAACTCCACGGCTGAACACTTGTCTTTCATTCTGAATCGAAACTCAGTCCAACCATTCCCTCTAAAATAGAAAACGCACACAGAAGAACTTCAAGGAGAATTAGGTTCTCATCTCTCCCCTCTCACCTACACCACAAAGACCGTGAATTTATGGTAAGGAGAGTTACCATCTAAGTCCCCTTTTCCCTTGCTCTCCTTGGTTCGGCTGAGCTACAACAGCCATGGAAAGTGTGCCATGAGCTGCTTCTTCACCATTTCTTGCTCATTTTTCTCCCTTTGGCTGGACGAGGATTTTTGTTTTGCATGCAAGATGAAATGGAAATGGGCGAGGCGCTGCATCGGGCCCGGGGTGTAGTGAAAGGTGGGCTAGGGTCCTTGCCCCAAGGCAAGGCGCCAGGTCTTCACCCGGATTTGGTGAGAAGTATGCCAGGGTCCTAACACGCAGATGGGCGAGCGTGGCGGGCAAGCACAGCCCGGGGGTTAAGGATGAGATTAGGAAGCTGGAACATAGGAACCTTAACGGGTAAATTGAGGGAGTTGGCAGATGTTTTTGCTAGAAGGAAAGTGAATATTGTGTGTTTGCAAGAAACTAAGTGGGCTGGAGAAAAGGCCAAGGAAGTGGATGGAACTGGTTTCAAGTTATGGTACACAGGTACGAACAAGAGTCGAAATGGTGTTGGAATTATGATCGATAAAAGTTTCAGAGATAAAGTTGTGGACGTCAAAAGGAAAGGCGACAGGATTATTCTGGTTAAGCTTGTTGTGGGTGACTTAATCCTGAATATCCTCAGTGTGTATGCACCCCAAATTGGATTGCAACCAACTGATAAAAGCCAATTTTGGGAAGACTTGGAGGAGGTTTTGAGGGGAATACCTAGAGAGGAGAAGATTTTCGTAGGAGGAAATCTAAATGGTCATGTTGGTAAAAGCAATAGAGGTTTTGATAGAATCCATGGAGGTTTTGGCTATGGGACGAGAAACGAGACTGGAGAAGATATCTTGAATGTTGCACTAGCCTATGATTTGATGTTAGTGAACACCTTTTTTCAAAAAAGGGAGTCACACCTAATCACTTTTCATAGTGGCCATAATCGTAGTCAGATTGATTTCTTTCTGGCTAGAAGAGAAGATAGAACTTCTTGTGTCGAATGTAAGGTCTACCTGGAGAGTGTGTCGCTACGCAACATAAGCTGGTAGTCTTGGATGTTCGGTTCAACAAAGTGCGTACAATGAAGAAGAGGGCTCAGAATCCAAGGATAAGGTGGTGGAAGCTTAAGGAGGGAAAAGAGAGAGAGTTCAATGATAGAATGTTGCACGAAGGACCTTGGGAGTTTGATGGAGGAGTAAATGCAACATGGAATGAGATGGCTAAGTGTATTCAAAATTTGGGAAGGAGGGTGTTGGGAGAAAGCAAAGGAAATGGATTTCATACAAAGGAAACATGGTGGTGGAATGGAGAGGTGCAAGAGGCAATTAAACATAAGAAGGAGTGCTTTAGATCTTTGCATAAAAGTCCCAGTGCAGAGAACCTGCAAAAGTTTAGATTGGCGAGAAAAAATGCAAAGAAAGCAGTGCGAGAAGCTAGAGGCAAGTTTTTCGACGAGTTGTATAAAAATCTTGGGAGCAAGGATGGTGAAAGAGGTATTTATAAACTTGCAAAGATAAGGGATAAGAAAAGTAAAGACCTCACCCAAGTTAGATGCATCAAGGATGAAAATCAAAAACTTCTGGTGAGAGATGAAGATGTAAATGAAAGGTGGTTGAAATACTTCAACAAGCTGTATAATGGGGATGGAGATACAAGCGGGGTGGACTTAGAGGACGCGTGTGATGATATGAATAGAAGATTTGTACGCAGAATTAATACACATGAAGTTAAGGAGGCTTTAAAGAGGATGAAGACTAATAAAGCCTTAGGGCCTGATGGTGTCCCTATTGAAGTGTGGAGAGGCCTGGGGGATGTGGCAATAAAATGGTTGACCAATCTTTTTAATAAGATTCTCCAGACGAATAAGATGCCTGATATATGGAGGAAAAGTATGATTGTGCCTATCTACAAAAACAAGGGAGATATACAGAATTGTTCAAACTATAGAGGCATTAAGCTAATGAGCCATACTATGAAGTTGTGGGAGAGGGTTATTGAACATCGCTTGAGGAGAGATACCAAGGTTTCTGTAAATCAATTTGGATTTATGCCAGGAAGATGTACCATGGAAGCAATTTTCTTGATGCGACAACTAATGGAAAGATACCGAGAAAAGAAAAAGGACTTGCATATGGTGTTCATAGACCTTGAGAAAGCATACGATAGGGTTCCAAGGAAAGTTTTATGGTTGGTCCTGGAGAAGAAAAAGGTTCCATTAAAGTATGTAAAGGCAATCAAGGATATGTATAATGGGGCTACTACATGTGTAAAAGCTTGTAACGGATCATCAAGTTATTTTCCTATCACGGTAGGTGTACACCAAGGGTCGGCTTTAAGTCCTTACCTCTTTGCCTTAGTTATGGATGAACTAACAAAAGATATTCAAGAGGAAGTGCCATGGTGTATGCTTTTTGCAGACGATATTGTGCTTATTGTTGAGAGCAAGGAGGGTGTTAATAGAAAACTTGAATTGTGGAGAAGCACATTGGAATCCAGAGGATTCACATTAAGTCGAAGCAAGACTGAGTATCTGAAGTGTGAGTTTTCTCTGGTACGAGATGAGGACCAAGAACCTGTGCATCTAAATGGTCAAGAGGTACCCAAAAAAGATGCTTTTAAATACTTGGGCTCCATTTTACAAAACGGTGGAGAGATTGATGAGGATGTAAATCACAGAAACAGAGCAGGGTGGATGAAATGGCGCAGTGCATCTGCATTTTTGTGTGACCGCAAAATCCCCCTGAAGTTAAAAGGAAAATTCTATAAAACGGCAGTAAGACCGGCAATGCTATATGGAGCAGAATGCTGGCCAGCACATAGGCAACATGAGCATAAGATGGGAGTAGCAGAGATGAGGATGTTAAGGTGGATGTGTGGTTACACAAGGATGGATAAGATAAGAAATGAAGATATTCGACGAAAGGTCGGAGTAGTACCGATAGCCGAGAAGATGAGAGAACATAGATTGAGGTGGTTTGGGCACGTGATGAGAAGACCCATGGATGCTCCTGTAAGAACAGAAGTTTGTTACCAAGAGCTCAACACAAAAAGAGGCAGAGGTAGGCCGAAGCTTACTTGGGGGAAAGTAGTAAAACAAGATTTAATGGAGTGGGATATAGATTGGTGGACAGTATGTCTTAGAACGGAATGGAGAAAAGCTATAAGTATGGTGGAGGGTTAGACCCGCTGTTATTCCTATGTTCCAGATGGTCCCTTTTTAGTCATTTTCCCCTTCATTTCCCCCACTTCTTCTTGTCCCTTTCTTTTTTACTTTTATTTATTTATATATACATATATTGTTATTTTATTTTATCTTATTTTATATTTTTATTTTATTTGTTTATTTTTATTTATTTATTTTTGGCTTTTTTTTTTTTTTCAACCGTTTTGTATCTTTCATGTGGGTTCATCTACCACCGACCCCAATTAATTTGGGATAAAGGTGTTGTTGATGTTGATGTTGATGCAAGATGAAACAGAGTTCAACACTCCTTCTGTCCTTGTGCTCACCGTCCATTTCGCATAAGGAAGGCGAGGTAATTTTCGTTGCCTCCTTATTCTCTCCTACATAGACCGACTTCTGACCATGCTTTTCTTTTTGTCTGGAACATGACTCTGCCTCTATGGAGTCACACCTCCTCTGCATGCAGCAGCAAAACCTGAAGTCTATCTAGGAAAGAACCATCATCTTTAGAATTCGGACCTACTTTCCACTGCATGCAAGAACAAGTGAGTGATTCACACCTTACTGTTTTCTAATTTCAGTGTGTGAGAGTGTGTGGGCTGTTCCGTATTTTATTTTTCTGTTTTGTTGATTGAAGTGAAGATACTAATTAGAAGCCAAAAGGAAAACTCCTAGGGAAACCTTTTTATTTCCCCTTTGTTCTTTCTCGGTTTTCATGCTCATGAACTAGAGTTTTTAAATTGGTGAGAGTTGATTATTCGATACGGTAAATGGGTACCTTGCATTGATATAAATACGTTTTTTTTATGAGCTATAAGTTGATTTGAATATGAGATTATTAGAAAATGAATGAAAAATCCATAATAATGATGAGTATTACCCACGGCCATATAGGAAGGTAGGCCATGAGTTGTTGTCAACTGAATGTCTATGTTAAATGTTGGATCATTATCCTATAAGTGATACGATTGATTTAGGAACATGATGATTAATGATGAGAATGATGTACTCTAATGAGATATGTTTAAATTGGAATTTCATGTGGTTTAAAGTGGCTGTTTACTATGTTAAATTTGTGTAATTAGATGGAAAAAAATAATTAATTAAAAGATAACAAGAAAGTTGCATAAATTGATAAGGTTCTGTTTTGGTCCTACTAAATTCTGATAATGAATGTCTAGTTAAGGTAACATAACATAAACCAAGTCCCTATATTCCTCATTGTCTCGGCCTCACATGCATCAAAGGAGGACTTTTTATTGTTGTCGTTCCCTTTTGATTTCTGCTTAGTTGTGTGAAACACAACCTTAGTGTATGCATATATAAAGACTTTATTTTGGGGCTTGGAAGACGGCCTCATTATTTGTGGTACTGTTTTATTGGAATTGAAGGATGTTCATGGTTTGGGAATACATTAAACTAAGGAGGACGAAATACTGAATATTTAATTATCCATGATTAAGTTATTGGAAGAATTATTGAGAGAAAGTTATAAGCCCTAACCGCTGAACTAAGCTTAGAATGTATCAAGAACTAATTTGGGACAATATGATTAAATCTCATAGTCACCCCGAGGCACATAGAACCTGTGATATAAATGAAAAGTTTGAGCTCCTAGGTTCTGCATGTGCAAACCGAACCTGTATAGACTTTGGGAAGTTGTTAGTTGATATAATTGGTAAGATAAAATCAAAGGCAGAAATTATAATCCAAATAGAAAGCACGAAACTCGAGTTAATCCAAGGGTTAAAGAGTATGGTGATTAATTTGAAATCATGGGAAGTGTTATGTTGTTATATTTTTATTATTATTCTATTCAGCTGTTAAGCTTTGGCCTTAGGGATATATAAATCCATAAAAAGTTAATTTTTAAGAGCATGGAAACCGATTGGGAACCAAGGACTTAGAAGAATGGGAACCAAGGACTTAGAAGAATGGGAACTCTATGTAACATATAGGAATAATGTCAAATAAAATTCTGATTTTGTTATATATTGGTTTAGGTCCGCGAACTCCTAAGAAAGTGGACTGAATTGGTGATACGTCTGTTTAAAAAGTTGTAAACGTCACAGGTATGTGTAGGCGGTATTACCTAATGTGACTATTGGCTAGTGTATAGAATTGTGATGTGTTGCTCACATTTGTTCTATGAATGTTATGATGATGATGAGCCAATGGTAAGAATATGAAAGGATGATATGATATATGCATGCATTTTACATCATAAGACATTTTTCTGTTGGGTGCGATTGCATAATATGGCATGTATACTTAATTCATGACATCTTGAATATATATATCTTTGTATTGAGGACATGTGACTGAGCATGCATCATATAGGCATGCCTGGTACCAGGAGAGGGGACACTTGGCTTCAGTCCGCATAGGTTCCACAGTGGGATTCACCTTCATGGGAGCCATTAGGAATACCCACTGTGATGCTACGCGCACGACGGTGCTATGAGCGTAAAGGAAAAATGGCGTTATATACGCGTTATGATATATGATGAAAAGGATTAAATGTTTGAAGTGACTATTTATGATTTTGTGCCTAGTTAATATTGTTGCATTATGGTTTTGTTTCCACACTACTGGGATTTTCTATCACCCCTTTGGGGCTGCTATTTTTACAAAATGGCAGGAGGACGTAAAAGCTTTTGAGGACTTGGATATTTGCTGTTGGTTTCTACTGTTTGGGCATGCTGCTATTGATGTGATATTTTATGGATGACTATATGAAATTGAGAAGCTTTTATTATTGTGAACTATGATTTTATTATTGCATTACAATTTTATGACCAGCAAGTATTTTGGAAACAGATGTTGAAACGTTTGCGAAAAGGATTTTGACATGTTATCTAAATGCTGAGTTTTGAAAAGTCCTTGCAAGCACTTTGTAAGTTGTCGTACTGAGGCTACGGACCTCCGATTTTCTTATAATTTATATGCACGGGTAGCCCCAGGTGTCTAGTTTCATTATATATAAACCTTGCAAAGAAATTCTGAAAGATCGATTTATTATGAATTTTACCAGCCAGGACATTTGTGATATTTCCACTATTTTCTCTCTTATTTTGCGAGTTATGTTTCGAGGGGCAAACGAACTCCAAATCACTATTATTTTATATTAACGTGAAGCCCCAGATGTCTAGTTTCCAGATTACAAAAAAATTATTTTTGAATCGCTGAACTGGATTTTATACGAATTTTTAAAGACAGCAAGGTCTATCAGGAAATTTATAGTTTTAATAAGTTTAAGAAATTTTGTGTACTCTGATTTTTGTTATTAACCAGATCCCCTTTTTAGTTTTAATTGGCAAGGTACAAGCGAAATTTTTCAGTCTCTAAAATACTATTAAAGAACTCTAATTCCGCTTAGCAAACAACTCTCTTGGAGGCCTACAAGAGAGGGTGTTACACTAATTGGTATCAGAGCAGTTTTGATTCAAGGTGTCTGTATTTGATGAAATGTTTGCTGTTTGTACTTGGTGATTGCATTGTTATTGTTTGAAATTCTTGATTAATTGTATATGTTCGTTGCATTGTTTGGACTTAGCTGTGAATGAGTTACTGGTTAAAATTGTCTTATGTTTGGAGGTGTGAAGCTACTCGTAGTACCCGGTACTAAGCATGGCCGTGCCCATTCACTTGCTAGGTGGTGAGCCTGATCAACTCACTATTGCGCAAGTTGTGTGTGCACAATCATGGTTATCACGGGGTACACTTGTGCCTGAGCACTATGTTTGAAATAGTGAAGTGCTAATTGAATTAATGATTCTGTTTTCTATGAATTATAAGCAAGGTTTCATATATATAGATATGCTAGATGTGAATATTTTTGTGATATTCCATGCTGTGGATGATAATAAATTATTTTTAAATCAGGATTGCTGTTACATAATTGTTTTTCTGATTTATGACTTTTCTTGGATGTTGTGATTGGAGCGTATAGCTGGGTAATAGAAACTGTTAGTCTTTTCGCTAATCCTGTTGGGTTTTAAAACTGAGTAAGGGTAACAGTGGTGTAATCATGACGATAATGTAGTTAATTAGCTTTACGAAGGACTTGTTATTAGTTCTGAAAACTGTACGAAGACAAACTTATGTACGAATATGACACTTATTTAAGTAGATCCAGTTAAAGCCCTTAGAAAGTAGAAGTTGGAACTAATCAAGACTTAGACATGTGGGTCTGTTGTCGTTACAAATCTTCGAATGGTGAATTGGCACTAGACATCATTCTTGAGAAAGAAGCTGTTAAACAAAGTGGTGATGTGTAGAGTAGGATATTTTATCCCTGTCCCTGTGTTCTTCTTGTGAGTGATGCTTGTCATTTTACTTCGTACATATTGGATTGCTTGGTGTGATTTTGACCACTTTTTGACTTGCACGTAGATTTATTGTCTCTGATCATAACAATAGATTTGAGGTGCTGATGATTGAAATTTACCAGTTTAGATTTTTTTTAACATTTCATTGGAACTGAATGCATAATTAAAGAAAGGTTATCTGAACTGAAATTAAAATATAGTGGACTGAATAGGTAAATTGTAATTACATGGAACTACATTTTATTTGGCTTGTTTTATTATGTTGATTGAATGACACTTTGCTAAAGCTAATATTCGAGTAAACAACAGAAGGTTCAAACTGGCTATTAAAATTTTGTTAAACTGTGCATGGGCATGGATCATCTGCATTAATGACACCATTGTATTGAACAAAGATAATGGGATTCGACTGCTTATAAGTTTTGACTGTTATGCTTTCGTACATGTCAGTTTTATTAAATGGTGGGTTCGGAAATTTGATGTCTGCTGGTACATAGGATTTTAAGTTGGCTTATTTTTATGAACACTATAATATTAACCTGGTCAAATCAGTTCGCTGCATCTAAGGAATACCTACATTTAAATTATTTAACACTAGTCACATGTAAACTTTTAGTTGCATGATTCGGTTTTCCTGCCGGATGAATTACAATTGAACTTGTGGAACATTGCATCATGCTTGGTCCTTGATTTAATTTGTCATATGTATGTGCTGTTGAATTAGCGCTTGAATCACATTGGGTTTTCCTTGAATAGCTAAAATGGATTGAAAGAAAACTTAGTTTAATTAAGTACTTTGCACTTGATGTATGAGTTGTTCGACTTTCTTGATTAATACCCTTTTATTCATGCCATGACCAGAATTGATGTAAATACGTTTTTTTTATGAGCTATAAGTTGATTTGAATATGAGATTATTAGAAAATGAATGAAAAATCCATAATAATGATGAGTATTACCCACGGCCATATAGGAAGGTAGGCCATGAGTTGTTGTCAACTGAATGTCTATGTTAAATGTTGGATCATTATCCTATAAGTGATACGATTGATTGAGGAACATGATGATTAATGATGAGAATGATGTACTCTAATGAGATATGTTTAAATTGGAATTTCATGTGGTTTAAAGTGGCTGTTTACTATGTTAAATTTGTGTAATTAGATGGAAAAAAAATAATTAATTAAAAGATAACAAGTAAGTTGCATAAATTGATAAGGTTCTGTTTTGGTCCTACTAAATTCTGATAATGAATGTCTAGTTAAGGTAACATAACATAAACCAAGTCCCTATATTCCTCATTGTCTCGGCCTCACATGCATCAAAGGAGGACTTTTTATTGTTGTCGTTCCCTTTTGATTTCTGCTTAGTTGTGTGAAACACAACCTTAGTGTATGCATATATAAAGACTTTATTTTGGGGCTTGGAAGACGGCCTTATTATTTGTGGTACTGTTTTATTGGAATTGAAGGATGTTCATGGTTTGGGAATACATTAAACTAAGGAGGACGAAATACTGAATATTTAATTATCCATGATTAAGTTATTGGAAGAATTATTGAGAGAAAGTTATAAGCCCTAACCGCTGAACTAAGCTTAGAATGTATCAAGAACTAATTTGGGACAATATGATTAAATCTCATAGTCACCCCGAGGCACATAGAACCTGTGATATAAATGAAAAGTTTGAGCTCCTAGGTTCTGCATGTGCAAACCGAACCTGTATAGACTTTGGGAAGTTGTTAGTTGATATAATTGGTAAGATAAAATCAAAGGCAGAAATTATAATCCAAATAGAAAGCACGAAACTCGAGTTAATCCAAGGGTTAAAGAGTATGGTGATTAATTTGAAATCATGGGAAGTGTTATGTTGTTATATTTTTATTATTATTCTATTCAGCTGTTAAGCTTTGGCCTTAGGGATATATAAATCCATAAAAAGTTAATTTTTAAGAGCATGGAAACCGATTGGGAACCAAGGACTTGGGAACCAAGGACTTAGAAGAATGGGAACTCTATGTAACATATAGGAATAATGTCAAATAAAATTCTGATTTTGTTATATATTGGTTTAGGTCCGCGAACTCCTAAGAAAGTGGACTGAATTGGTGATACGTCTGTTTAAAAAGTTGTAAACGTCACAGGTATGTGTAGGCGGTATTACCTAATGTGACTATTGGCTAGTATATAGAATTGTGATGTGTTGCTCACATTTGTTCTATGAATGTTATGATGATGATGAGCCAATGGTAAGAATATGAAAGGATGATATGATATATGCATGCATTTTACATCATAAGACATTTTTCTGTTGGGTGCGATTGCATAATATGGCATGTATACTTAATTCATGACATCTTGAATATATATATATATATATATATATATATATATATATATATATATATATATATTTGTATTGAGGACATGTGACTGAGCATGCATCATATAGGCATGCCTGGTACCAGGAGAGGGGACACTTGGCTTCAGTCCGCATAGGTTCCACAGTGGGATTCACCTTCATGGGAGCCATTAGGAATACCCACTGTGATGCTACGCGCACGACGGTGCTATGAGCGTAAAGGAAAAATGGCGTTATATACGCGTTATGATATATGATGAAAAGGATTAAATGTTTGAAGTGACTATTTATGATTTTGTGCCTAGTTAATATTGTTGCATTATGGTTTTGTTGCCACACTACTGGGATTTTCTATCACCCCTTTGGGGCTGCTATTTTTACAAAATGGCAGGAGGACGTAAAAGCTTTTGAGGACTTGGATATTTGCTGTTGGTTTCTACTGTTTGGGCATGCTGCTATTGATGTGATATTTTATGGATGACTGTATGAAATTGAGAAGCTTTTATTATTGTGAACTATGATTTTATTATTGCATTACAATTTTATGACCAGCAAGTATTTTGGAAACAGATGTTGAAACGTTTGCGAAAAGGATTTTGACATGTTATCTAAATGCTGAGTTTTGAAAAGTCCTTGCGAGCACTTTGTAAGTTGTCGTACTAGGGCTACGGACCTCCGATTTTCTTATAATTTATATGCACGGGTAGCCCCAGGTGTCTAGTTTCATTATATATAAACCTTGCAAAGAAATTCTGAAAGATCGATTTATTATGAATTTTACCAGCCAGGACATTTGTGATATTTCCACTATTTTCTCTCTTTTTTTGCGAGTTATGTTTCGAGGGGCAAACGAACTCCAAATCACTATTATTTTATATTAACGTGAAGCCCCAGATGTCTAGTTTCCAGATTACAAAAAAATTATTTTTGAATCGCTGAACTGGATTTTATACGAATTTTTAAAGACAGCAAGGTCTATCAGGAAATTTATAGTTTTAATAAGTTTAAGAAATTTTGTGTACTCTGATTTTTGTAATTAACCAGATCCCCTTTTTAGTTTTAATTGGCAAGGTACAAGCGAAATTTTTCAGTCTCTAAAATACTATTAAAGAACTCTAATTCCGCTTAGCAAACAACTCTCTTGGAGGCCTACAAGAGAGGGTGTTACACCACTTGCACCCACCCACAGTGTCTCCGTCTTGTATGACGCTATACACTCAGGCTAACCGTCAAAGTGGAACAACACATACATATTATAAGCAGTTGCACATAAAGCTCAACAACATTTTCATTTATCAAAGCATGTAAACACATCATGGATATAAACCATCCTCCCATGTGGTATGGTGGAACCACACAATGGCTAAACCGAGGACACGAAAGCTTACCTTGCAAGCTAACAATCCAAGCCATGAAATCTGTAAGAACCTGCACCGTTAATTAAGGAAGTTAATTAATTAATTATGTGAAATTAGGAAATAATTCCATAATTGACCCTAATAATTATTATGAGGCTTAAATAATTACAGTAAGTGGGAAATAATGCTGAAAGTCGCTTTTCGGACAAAAAGCGCAGATACTGGTTCTGCTACTCGATATAAATGTGTACCGAAAAAGTATCTCAGAAAATTATAAAAAGTGCATGATAATTCCTAGAATAATACACAGGACTTGTAAAACAAGTTTCAAGTTAAAATAATGAGAACTGGTGCCAGAACTAATACTGGCTTTGGAAAAGCGCGTACCGAAAAGGTGCTGCGAAAAATAAAATAAAAAAATGATAAATCTTAGAAAATTGAGTACGTTAAGAATCCAGAATTTGGGATTAAAACACTAAGCGTAGCAATTAATGTTAATACTGTGTGTTTAATTGTTAAGTGGCTATATATACTCTTATTTGCACAAAACCCTAGACAGCTCCTTCATGCTACGTGACTTGTTGAGGGTGGCTGACCAGAAATATTGTTCTATTGGCTTCTCTTCTCCATTTCTTGAGGTTTGAGGTCATTTTCTTCTTGAAAACTTCTCCTAAACACTTGTGGTGAGTGAAAGTGGGCATTGGGAGTGTGTTGGTGGCCTTGTTCTGAGTTTAGGGTGTTGTTCTTGTTGTGTTGAGGTGCTGACTTGGTTGTTTGGGGTTAGTGGAGCCATTGTCATGGCACTTGGTGCTCTAAGGAGTGATCTTTGAGTGCAAAGAACCCACCTTTGTTTACATTTTCGTTTTCTTTTCAAGTCAGAATCTTTAGGAGCTTCAAGTGGGCTCCAAGAGCCTTCCCCTGCTGAGTTTGAAGCCTTGGACTGTGATTGTGCTGTTTGGTGACCTTGACCTAGCGTGGACTCTTGGCTTGGATAGTTAGCTTGCGAGGTAAGCTTTCGTGTCCTCGGTTTAGCCATTGTTTGGTTCCACCATTTCCCATGGGGGGATGGTTGTATGCATGATGTGTTTTCATGTACTATTTTATTGAAATGCTATGGAGTTGTTAAGTGCAATTGCTTATGATATTTATGTAGTGTTACGCCTACATGAGGCCAGGGGGAGATCCTGTGGGCGGGTGCAACGAATGGCTAGTACCGTGTGGGTTTATGGATTCCTACACTTTTCTGATCAGTAGAATAGTTAACACACATGTCATGATTATATGCTGCATTGTACTATTTTGGAAATTATATTGTTAAACTGCTTTTGAACTTATATTGCACATGTAAGTGAGCTTGGGGTAGAAGATCCTTGAGGAACCCTTGTGTTACTGAGATTTCTTGTTTAGAGATCTCACCCCACGTTTGGGGACACTTATTTCAGGTTCAGGTAATTTGGGGGCTGATGCCTATGGCGGCAGGAGGCCGGAGTTGAGTTAGATTATGCTATTATCATGTTATTATGCTGTATGCATGCATGATGTGGACTTGGTTGTTGTTTATGTTCCCTGTCATTTATGATTATTGAGTTGAGACTGCTGTTGGGCTTGTGCCTTATTTAGTGAGCATGGGATTTGTCCATGCCACTTTGATTTTCGTTTGGTTTAAGTTTATCTATGTTGTATAAACTATTAGATGGTCTGGCCTACATGTTGTAGTTCCGTGACTAAAGACATATTTATGATATTAATTAATGAGGTATTTCAGTTAGCTGTCTTTTGCAATATTCATACAGGCGATGTTTTTATGAAAATGGTTAAGTAATCAACTTGGCTAAGTATAATGACGTCATAATTGAAAAGAAAAAGATATTCTGTATTTTTAAATTAAGCGTGGCTTAATACGATGACATGTTAACAAACCGGGTTAACACAGGGTGTTTCAAGTTCACACTAGCTCAAATCCCATAAACAGCACACTCACAATCTGTTTATACAGTAATAATCATTAATAACCATTCACCAAGGTTACATTAAGTGATTAAGGCTTTCCATCTCATTTTAAGTCATTTTATGTTATTTCTGCAGGAGGTATTCGAATACTCCACGAGTAGTATTCGAATACTCCAGCTCTCCAAAAAGTATTCTATTACTTTCACTAAAGTGTCTGAATACCACAGTATTCGGATATCAAAACTCACTGTATTCGAATACTAGAGAGTATTCGAATACTTCTTCAAAGGTATCCGAATACTTTTCTTCCCAAAAAAGTATTCCAATACTCCTACAAGGAGTATTTGACTACCAAGGGATAAGTATTCGAATACTACACGAAAAGTATTTGAATACTTATAAGACAGAATGCAGAAACTCGAGCATTCTTCTGCATAAGTCCAATTTAAAGCATTCAAAAGCGATTGGTAGTCCAAAAACTCCCTAAACAGACATTCATAAGTATGTTAAGAACTCAAAAACATATTCCTTTACTTAAATGATCCAAGTTTTACTTTTTAACCGTTTAAACAAGCTTAAAACATCAAAATGACAAAGAGGTGATCATGGCTCACCTCAAATGCTCCGAACTTTGAAAAAGACTCCTCCTTGGAGCTTCTAACATAGTCCCACAACACTGACTACCAAGGCCCACGAATTTGACACCACAAGATGATGTTTTTCTCCGCAAAGCTCACAACTTGGAGCTCAAAATGCCATGACAATGGCCTCACCCAACCAAACACTCAAACTCAGCAAAAACCTCCACTAAACAGCAGCTTGCCTTCTCAGAACAAGGTCTTTTTCACACCCCCAAGGTTGTTCCCAAGTGTCTAAAGGCTTAGAGGTGAAGAATCTCTCATAAAAGTCAAGCCTTGGGTAGTCTCTATGGAGGAAAGGCAATGGCTTGGTGAGGATGAAGAGAAATGGCTGGTGAGAATCAGCCACCAAAGCTCATGTAGGCACAAAATATGGCCTAGGGTTTTGGGCCCAATACCTATTTATAGGTCCATTAAGTTAAACACATTGTATTATCAATAATAGCTACGCTTAGCATTTTAATCTCAAACTTTTGATTCTGAACCTACTCATTTTTTTATGATTCATCATATTTTTATTTTACTTTTCGCAGCACCTTTCCAGTATGCGCTTTTACATAGCTAGTATCAGTTCTGGCACCAGTTTTCATTATTTTAACTTAAAACTTCAAATCACAGTCCTACATATTATTCTAGGAGCATTCATGCACTTATTATAATTTTCTGGGATACTTCATCGGTACACAATTATACCGAGTAGCAGAATCAGTATCGACACTTTTCTTCAGGAAAGTGACTTTCAACATTATAATCACTTACCAATATTATTTAAGCCTTATCATAATCATTACGGTCATTTATGGAATTATTTCTTAATTTCTCACAATTAATTAATTAACTTCCTTAATTGACGTTGCGGGGTCTTACATTCACCCCACCTTTTTAGGATTTTGTCCTCAAAATCAGAATATACTTGTCTCGGAAGTCGAGACACTGCCGTAGAAGCTAGTCGTCTCGCTCCCAAGTACACTCCTCAAGAGTTCTTCCGGTCCACTGCACTTTGACCATCGGAATGATCTTACTCCTCAACTTCTTCTCGCCACGATCGAGAATCTTGAGTGGTCCAACGAGAGTTTTCAAGTTCTCCCGAACTTCCTCATCATCCGGTTGCACCACGTGCGAAGGATCTGTTATGTACCTCCGAAGCTGAGACACATGAAACACGTTGTGGATGTTGGCTAAGTTCGGAGGCAAGGCAAGCCGGTAGGCAACAGGTCCTACTCTACCAAGGATCTGGTAGGGCCCAATGAATCTCGGGCTCAACTTCCTCACTCCGAGGGCCCGACCAACACCGGTGACAGGTGATAGTCTCACAAACACGTGCTCACCCTCACTGAACTCCAGTGGACGATGCTTGACATCATAGTGGTTCTTCTGGCGATTCTGCACCTGCTTCAGCTTCTCACGGATCATCTGGATCTGCTGGGTAGTATCTTGGACAAAGTCCAAGCCAAAAAGCTCATTGTTTCTAACATCAGACCAGCAGGTAAGAGTCCGACACCTCTTACCATACAATGCCTAATAGGGTACCATGCCTAGGCTAGCATGAAAACTGTTGTTATACGAAAACTCCACTAATGACAGGTACCTATCCCATGCTGAACCCTGCTCCAAAGTGCAAGCCCCCAACATGTCCTCCAAGGTCTGGATGGTCCGCTCAGTCTGTCCATCAGTCTGAGGGTGATAGGCGGATCTCAATCTCAGCTGCGTACCGAAAGCTCCCTGCAGTGCCTCCCAGAACCGAGACGTGAACTTCGGGTCCTTATCACTAATGATACTCTCGGGCACCCCGTGAAGCCTCACAATCTCGCGCACATACAATTTGGCCAACTGCTCAGTAGTGAAGCCTCCACAACAAAGTAACACTTCTGAGTGGGAGAAATCTTTTGCACAACTATGCAACACAACTTTTGATTATATTCAAGATGCAAATGCTTTCAGAGACGACACATCTTCTTTCATGCAAGAGACTAGATCAGCACACTATAACACCTCACAATTTTAAATCAAGTAATTAAAATATTAAGTGAGCAATCAAGTGATAGATTAGTGAAAATCCAAAAGATTAGGCCAAAATACAAAGAAAGGGCAAAACGGTAATTAGCCAACACGCAACCCTAGGAAGATAAAAATTGAGTAGAAGGTCTCAGATGGTAAAAATAACCCTGGAAATGGGTTCAGAACGAAAAATTGAGTGGACAGGCAAGTTTCCGAAAAATCAGTGAATAGTGTTTTTCGCGGGTAAAAATACCGCGGTACGATTGCACCGTAAAACGTGCCGATTGAGTTTTGAGCTCTAGGTTTCAAATATGAGTTAAAAATGGTCTAATGAGTTAGGAAATATGATTTCTTATAATATTCGATGAAATTAAGACAGTTTGGGGAAGCGTGCCAATGGCGCGCATAATAGCTTAAAACAGTGTTTTCTCCAAACGAATGGAGGACTCTTAATTCATCTGATCAAGCCTAATTAAAGGGGAATAGTTAATGTTAAAAATTTGAGTTTCTAAATAGGTTGTGAATTTACGGACGTTTAGTGGAATCGGAGGAAAATTCGGATTAGTTTTAAATCGCGTGAGGTGGCGGTGGGACCCACCCCACTTAAGTGACTTAAGCCACATGTGCTTGGCACTATTCATGCATCACTTTCCTCCCTCTTCTTGCTCAAACCCGCAGCCACCATAGCCCTTCCCCTCCAAGATTTCATTTCACCATAACTTAGCCATTTCTTCACCAAATCCATTGATTCTTGTCTTGAAATTTGATGGAAATGGCCTTCTAAATCCATTGGTGGTACTCCCAAGCCTTGAAAGCCACTAGATTTTGAGAAAAACCCTCCCCAAAGCTGCGGCCCTTTCCTTTAGATTTGTGAAAATGGTGTTGATTGATGCTCCAATGGTGGAGTATGTTTAGGAGGAGCCTTGTGCCAAGCTTTTGGGTGAGTTTCCTTGTGTTCCAATGGGTTGATTTTGTGGTTGAATTTATGAACCCTAAAGAGGGCTTGTTGGATTGATGTGTTTAGAGAGCTCAATTGGAAAATGTTTGTACATGAATGTGTCTTAGAATGATGTGTAGTAGCCATAAATGCAATAAAAATTATTGATGGAAAATGTGAATTTTTAACTTAGAAAATTTTGAGGTTGTCATGACTTTGAGTTTTGAAAATGTGTTAGGATTGGATTGATGAGTTGTTGTATGATTGTATGTTGATATAATAGGATTGTATGAGGTGTGGAATGATTAAAGTTGTATGGAAATTCCTTGGAATGCCATAGGGTAAAATTCGATTCTTTGAGGAAAGATTGAGGAATTGATGTTGAAAAATGATTTGGATGATGATTTGTGTAGTTATATGGTGCTTAGATGGGTTGTGTTGTGCTTGGAGAGTGTTTGAATCAATGGAAAAAAATGAATTGTGTTAGAGACCTAAATGAGCCCAGAATGAAATATTTCGCAAAACGATGCGTAAATGTCGGAAAATGGAAAAACGACGATTGAACTAGCCTCTAAACAACCTAAGGGAGTGTTATAAAATGAGAAAGAAAATTTAGGAAAATAAATCTCAAATTTACACCTACATGGCCGAACCTCCAAGGGGAAAAGGGGTGATTTGGCGATTTTCGCGTTTTGATGTAATTCGACGCGAAAATGACGAACCGGCACTTGAACCGGCCTATTGACAACCTAATGAGACGTAACAAAATGAGAAAGAAAATTTAGAAAAATAAATCTCACATTTACACTACAATGGCCGAACCATCAAGGGAGGATGGGGAGGATTTTTGTGTTTTTGCGTTTTGATACTATTTGACGAGTACTGATGGATGTACGTTATTGTATAGGTTGCCGTACGTCGACCTGAATCCCGAATCTTGAATCAGTGAATTTCCCTTGGTCCAGGACCAAGTGGATTGAGGTAAGAAATTGGTTCATTGCATGTGTAATTATAAATTAACATGTATGGGTTGAACTGAGAGTGATTGGGAATGTCCTCTGTGTAGGCATTCCGCTGTGTACCGAGTTGAGGGATAAGCTGCTGCGGAGCTTGTGGAAACACGAATTAAGGTAACCTCTTGGTACTGGGGCTTGTTCCCCTTTTCTGTTCCACCTTACCAGTTGATGGCAACGGTAGGAAGTGTGTATGAATAGTATAGAACACATGAGCATGCATGCATTATTGCTATGGGTACTGCAGTACCGAGTCTCTGGCCAGTAGACAGTTTTATTAGCCTTCGGGCATTTTCGGACTTCCGCTGGATAGGTCTCCAGGAGGGAGTTCCAGTTGACTGCGGTCATGGTGTGTGATCCGGGTAGGAGCACACTAGGAATGTCTTTGGCGTTTTGGTTGGTTTGGGCATCATGGTTGTGGTTTCTGTGAACACACCTTGGATGATACCCATAGGCTTATATATGCCGAGGGCGTACGTGGAATTGGGGTTACCATCCCGTATAGTCGTATTTTGTTTTCTTTATATTCCCCATTCTCTAAATCCCTTGCTATATCCCGTTTTCAAAGTGGTTGTCGTATTCTATTGATATGCATCGAAGTGAACCATTGGGTGGAGTTTTCTCCAGAACCTCTTGGTTACTGAGATATATTCGTATATCTCACCCCGTCTCGGGGCATTTATTTCAGGAGGTAGCAGTGGAGCAGGAGCCTCGGGCAAGAGGCCCGCAGAGTGAGCGCTGGAGCGCTTCATATTTTGCATTTTGTTGGCCGTGTGGCCTAGGCTAGACTTAGGGCATGAACATGTCATTTGTATTTATTAGTAGCTTCATTAGCATCTTGTTCATGCCATTTTGCCTAAGTCTAGTAGTGATGTATTTGGTTATGTTGTCTTTTAAATTAAGTTGAAATTTTAGAAGAATGTAATTTGAAGTTTTAGTTTCAAGTTGTAATTTGTAAAGCCATATTGTAATAGTATTGATGCATGTCTAATTATGATGGAAGGGCCTTAGGCCTATTTTAGGTTATGATAATATGTATGATGGAAATATGCATGAAAAAGGTGTTAGTGATTGCAACTACTTAAGAATGATTAATATGGACTCTATGTTTAATAACTATAAACTGGATTGGGTTGTAAGTGCCCCAAGGCGTTGTTGGTCCTTGTGTGTGCCACCCATTGGATTATTACTGTATTATCATGTGTTTATTAGGTACATTTGAGGTTTAAATGATCTTTTACAAATTTGGGATTATTGGAAAAACAAAGGAAACTCTGGCGAATTTTCTGTAGAATTGGCAGATTTTAGGCAAACTTCGGGAGAACATATCTCTCTCCATAGAAGTCCCCTAGAGACGTGCCATACGCCATTTTGAAGGTTGAGATGTCCTCTACCTTGTGTCAAAATTTGAGGAAATTCTGGGTTGATCTTAGGCCTGAAAAAAATAGAGAAACACGGACTGCCCATGTGCCCCTGCACCTGAGGCAGATTCTGGACCGGATTTGGGAAATTAATTCCCGCTTCGTTTCTCCTCCAAATTAAGCGTGTGATATATCAAAATGAAGTTTTAGATGTCTAGTTTGTAGGATAAAAATTTGAGAGCAAATGGTTGAGTGGATTGAGTGCAGTAATTCGAGAAATGTGAGTGGTTTGGAGCTGTTTTTGGGGTTGTTTGGGCTAATTGCTTATCCAACTTCAAACGGCGATAACCGGAGCAAATGAGCTCCGAATTGAGCGTATGATAGCTTGTTAAAAAGGGAATTAAGTAATACAAAAATATAATCTGAGAAGAAGGGTTGGTTGCGATCGGTTTGGTCGCAGGAAAATTTAGAGTGAAACATGTTCGAATTGGTAAAAATGTAAAGTTGGAAATAGGCTAAGTGAGTTTATGGGAACTCCTTAGTAACTCATAATAAATGATGTAAGTTATAAAAATAGTTGAAATAAGTCTTCCGCAAGAGTTTACGGTTACGGTCACAGCTTTTAATTATTACGCTTTTTATGATTTAAATGCTCGCGTAATAGTCGGAAAAAATTTATTCTCGTTTTTTTAAATGAACTGCTGTGATTGTAACTGCGCTTAATATCATAATTAATGTTAACAATACCGGTACGTAACGGGCTGTTGCATTTTATGGTATCAGAGCAGTTTTGTTAGGGAACTCTGATAATGAATATATAGTTGTGTTGTGTGTTGCATAGTTGTATGTAGATTCTTATCGATTACTGCATATGTGATTCCTTAGTGTGGGTCTGATCAACCCATTCCTTTGTGTTACATGCGTAGTCATCGTAAGAAGCCTGCGTGGCAACCTTGGAACACCAAATGTAAGTCCTTAGCCTGATGTTGTGGATGCAGTGTTGACTGCTCCATGGACAAGAGATGGCAGTAAGTAAAATATGAATATTATAGGACTTCAGGGAAACATACTTAAATGTTTTGTCTGACCTTGTAGATGAAATTTATAAAGCTGGATTGTAAGTGAAAGTTGTAAACAAATCTATGATATGTACGGTATTGCATGGATGAACCTTGTAGTACCATGAATAATAAAGATATATAATTGAGATGAGTCCATAGTATGGAAAAGGTATTGGTGAAGTTTCCAAGTATATGTGTTGTATAGTAAAAACAATTATGTCCAGGTGGACGTGGTGGAGGGACTTCATCAAGGTGGAAGATTAGAACCTGTTGGGTTATTGAAAATGATGAACAGATATGCTTAGGCATGAGTTTGAATATTTTATGTTGACTAGAAGTTATAAGTCCTTGATGGATGATGTACACTTAAACAAATTGAGATGGTTCATGCAGAGAAATAAATAGAATAATTGATGATTAATCCTATGGGATTTGACCACTTGAAATTATAATGCTGGTCAATTGTTAAATTGAGATATATTGAAATATGGGATTTAAACTCATAAGGAGGTAGTGCTGATTAAACATAGGCGAGATGAATTAATTATGTATTATATGTATAAGGAAGAAGTTGAGAGAATCGCCATGGATGGCATTGAACAAGGTTCATTGAGAGTATGATTGTCCGTAACAGAATAATGGTTTAGCTTGACCGATATGCCATGAAGGAAACAAATATGACTATATGTGTGCGTTAATGTGTGGAATTCTCCTTGGAAATGGCTACTATGTAGAGATTCAGGTGTTACGAAGCATAAGAGGATTGATCCATGATGGAGGTCTCTTGGAAATCTCAGAGAATGAATATCGTAATTTAAATGGCCTAATTACTTGTGGATGTTGTAATGCATTGTGAATAATACCTAATGGCCTGATGGCCAGTATACCTATTCTGATGAATAAACGGATAATAATCCAGTGATGGCCTAAGTGCCAGTATACATATATATGTATGTACACCTTGTGATGGCCTGAGCGCCTAATTATCCGTGTTGAGGTAAATTATTAAATTTTTTGTAAAAGGACAATGAGGCCGAATGAAATCCCCGATGATGGGAAGTATCTGAAGAGATTGTATGATTAGAGAATGAGCTAATGTACAACCTGATGGGAAATCATGTGATTAGTGTATGAACTAAGTTACAATAAAGTGTGGAATTATGTGTTTAGCAAAAGAGCTAATGTGTAATGTCAAAACAAAAATGATAAGATTAGTTAATGAGTTGAGGTATAAGTGTTAGTGCAAGGATTGATATAATTTTCCAGTGCACGGATTGAGGTGAAATTAGTCTTTTGTGATAGGACGAATATGTTTAGAAGATCCCTGTGTGATGGGAAGTATATGTGAGATGTGTACAGAACTTTGAGAAAATTCTTGATTCACGGAATAGAGATTATGTTATGAACTATGCCAAGTGAATAGTCAAAGTAAAAGAGAAAACAATCTGTGAGAAGAATAAGCAAGGAAGAGATAATGGACTATGGATTTGAACAATAACATGACAGAAGGAACTATTGAGAGTTAAGAAATGTGTATGAAATTACGAAGAGAATGTGAATTATTATAATAGTGACTTACATGTAAACTATCAGTGAGAAGAATGAAATGAGAGAGTAAAATGAATTGACTTATATATATAACAGGTGTATATTATACCATTATTACTATGGTTATGGGGATAGCCCCATGTGAATATACCAAAGATATTTTGTTGTTATATACAGAGTGATACAGACACCAAATGGACTGGGTCCATGTGTGATCTGGAGTGTACGGAGTACCAGTTTTGCCGTTATATACGGATATGTTATAAGTATGAACTCCCCTGTGTACTGGGTACACGTTTGCTGTTGTATACAGATGTGATGTAAATATGAACTCCTCTATGCACTAGGTGCACGTTATGAGACTTGATATTACCATCTCTGTGCGGCTTATGTGCCCGAAGTGTGTAGCCATCTCCGTGCGGATTATGTTCCCGGAGACTATTATTATGTTATACGAGTAATATGAGATGAGGAAGTATCCCGCAGTGATGAGACTGCTATTATAGTTGAATTGATCTACATAAGTGCACAAATAAGAAACGTTGGGAATACTAATAGAACACAGTCAGCAGGTGGTAGGTTATCATTACTGCATGGATTATATGGGTGGATTCTCTGATCGGTGGGTCATTACATCTGGGGCCCTGAGGACAGCAAGAGCTCGAGCGGTTAAAACCTGTGAATGTTGTTACCCACTGTATTGAGAGAGTTCTTCCATGTGATTAACGCAAAATATGAGGTCAGATATTTGTAAATGGACAATAATATGTCAGAATTGGATACAAGAGGTGAGGCATAGTGTGTAAATTTTTTTGAAGTGTGATAGTGAAACACTATTGTGGGTGTAAAGTAAGTTTGATGAAATAATTTCGGCTCCAAGTGAGGTAGTAAATTTGTTGGAATTCTCGTCTTATGATGAAAGAGATAATAACGAGATTGATGTTGACAGATTGAGTGAGTGTCCTTCTAGGAAGGCTGGTAATGATCAAGAGTTCAGGTTAAAACGGTGAATTATTAGCCCTTATAGAAGGTAAATTGTCATGGAATCAAGCGCGAATGTGTAATAATAGTTGGAAACTGGAATTGCAATCGGTTGCCTAAAAGTTGATAGCTTGGTTGTACTGATAGAGTGGATTGAGGAGTGTTATATATAATCGCATATGCCACTTATGGTGGAAAGTGTGTGGAAAATGCACAATGATAATATTATTTTGGTTAAGTATTAATGAGGTATGACTGAGTGTTTGTGGTAGCTTTGAATATTCTGAGAGATTGAGATACCAATCGGTGGGGAATTGTATAAGTAGTGGCAAGGATGGATTTAGTTTTATGTGACTTGATAATTAAGTTTCAAAGATTCCTATAGAACGAGACTTGCATGTGAGAGACATGGCATTTTAAGGGTCCATCAGTTAGTAGTGAAATGGCTTGGTGTGGTTGATTGATTCGAACAACCAAGATGATTGGTGAAAGTTGGTGAAAACTGTAAGGTGATGTTATATTGAGTTTGACATTCAGGATTAAATGACGATGATTACGAAAAAGTGGTATAAATAAGTTGAACATATGGTTAAGTTGCAACGTCGGAGTGGGATAAAAGTTGAAAATAGTTAGTGGGAGAAAATATTAAGCATGAGGCCTTGATGTGGAGGTCATTGATGAGTGTTGTGTTTAGACTGTGAGAGGTCTAAGTATGGAGTTGAGCTGGTTGAGTTGGTAAAGTTGAGATGGTTAAGCTAATAAAGAGTTTAACAATGAGTGTAAATTATGAATATGAGTTTGTAGATGGAAAAATTTCATGAGTATTTGTGGTCGAAAGGCCTTATAGGGCTAATCGAAAATATAAACTAGTATGGGTATTGCTAGTTTCGTATCACAAAGAGAAAGATATAGTTGTGAGTACCTAAAAAGAGGTGAAGACACGTGACAAGGAAAAATAAAGTATATGAGTATAGAATTTAAGGTGAGTCGTAATTGTAGGACACGACAAAGTGCCTTTGAAACTAGAAAGTATGTGCTTGGGTGAAAGCCAAGAAAACAACGAAATGATAAGAGTAGTAACAGTAATAGAAAGAAATGGTTGTTGGGGTATTGTGAAAACAGTGAGGACAGCGAAAAGAGTTAAGTACTAAAGAACATGTGAGTTGGAAATACTCCAGGAATAACTAGTGAATGTGCATGAGAACGGTTAGAGCCTAGTATGAAAACGATTAGGTGCTTTTGAGAACGACCATGGGTCAGAAGGATGGATAAAGATGAGAATGAGGTAAATTGATACCGACAAATCCGTAATATGGTTATATTATTACCTACAAATCAGCGAAAGAGAAACGGTAAACCAGAGAAAGTTTAAAGTATTGGGAATTAAAATGTCACAGAACCATGAGAGACGAGTAATTATGAAGGATCAAAGGATAATGAGTATCATAAAAAGGAGATCATGCTTGTGATAAAAGTAATATGGTAAAGATACACACTTGAGGATGCTACTTCGAGCGGGAGGATGAGATTCTCCGGCTGTGTCCTGAGTTAGCGGGTGAGTATGATTTAATTTTGCGGACAAAATTCTAAAAAGTTGGGGTGAATATAACACCTCACAATTTTAAATAAAGTAATTAAAATATTAAGTGAGCAATCAAGTGATGGATTAGTGAAAATCCAAAAGATTAGGCCAAAATACAAAGAAAGGGCAAAACGGTAATTAGCCAACACGCAACCCTAGGAAGATAAAAATTGAGTAGAAGGTCTCAGATGGTAAAAATAACCCTGGAAATGGGTTCAGAACGAAAAATTGAGTGGACAGGCAAGTTTCAGAAAAATCAGTGAATAGTGTTTTTCGCGGGTAAAAATACCGCGGTACGATTGCACCGTAAAACGTGCCGATTGAGTTTTGAGCTCTAGGTTTCAAATATGAGTTAAAAACGGTCTAATGAGTTAGGAAATATGATTTCTTATAATATTCGATGAAATTAAGACAGTTTGGGGAAGCGTGCCAATGGCGCGCATAATAGCTTAAAACAGTGTTTTCTCCGAACGAATGGAGGACTCTTAATTCATCTGATCAAGCCTAATTAAAGGGGAATAGTTAATGTTAAAAATTTGAGTTTCTAAATAGGTTGTGAATTTACGGACGTTTAGTGGAATCGGAGGAAAATTCGGATTAGTTTTAAATCGCGTGAGGTGGCGGTGGGACCCACCCCACTTAAGTGACTTAAGCCACATGTGCTTGGCACTATTCATGCATCACTTTCCTCCCTCTTCTTGCTCAAACCCGCAGCCACCATAGCCCTTCCCCTCCAAGATTTCATTTCACCATAACTTAGCCATTTCTTCACCAAATCCATTGATTCTTGTCTTGAAATTTGATGGAAATGGCCTTCTAAATCCATTGGTGGTACTCCCAAGCCTTGAAAGCCGCTAGATTTTGAGAAAAACCCTCCCCAAAGCTGCGGCCCTTTCCTTTAGATTTGTGAAAATGGTGTTGATTGATGCTCCAATGGTGGAGTATGTTTAGGAGGAGCCTTGTGCCAAGCTTTTGGGTGAGTTTCCTTGTGTTCCAATGGGTTGATTTTGTGGTTGAATTTATGAACCCTAAAGAGGACTTGTTGGATTGATGTGTTTAGAGAGCTCAATTGGAAAATGTTTGTACATGAATGTGTCTTAGAATGATGTGTAGTAGCCATAAATGCAATAAAAATTATTGATGAAAAATGTGAATTTTTAACTTAGAAAATATTGAGGTTGTCATGACTTTGAGTTTTGAAAATGTGTTAGGATTGGATTGATGAGTTGTTGTATGATTGTATGTTGATATAATAGGATTGTATGAGGTGTGGAATGATTAAAGTTGTATGGAAATTCCTTGGAATGCCATAGGGTAAAATTCGATTCTTTGAGGAAAGATTGAGGAATTGATGTTGAAAAATGATTTGGATGATGATTTGTGTAGTTATATGGTGCTTAGATGGGTTGTGTTGTGCTTGGAGAGTGTTTGAATCAATGGAAAAAAATGAATTGTGTTAGAGACCTAAATGAGCCCAGAATGAAATATTTCGCAAAACGATGCGTAAATGTCGGAAAACGGAAAAACAACGATTGAACTAGCCTCTAAACAACCTAAGGGAGTGTTATAAAATGAGAAAGAAAATTTAGGAAAATAAATCTCAAATTTACACCTACATGGCCGAACCTCCAAGGGGAAAACTGGGTGATTTGGCGATTTTCGCGTTTTGATGTAATTCGACGCGAAAATGACGAACCGGCACTTGAACCGGCCTATTGACAACCTAATGAGACGTAACAAAATGAGAAAGAAAATTTAGAAAAATAAATCTCACATTTACACTACAATGGCCGAACCATCAAGGGAGGATGGGGAGGATTTTTGTGTTTTGATACTATTTGACGAGTACTGATGGATGTACGTTATTGTATAGGTTGCCGTACGTCGACCTGAATCCCGACTCTTGAATCAGTGAATTGCCCTTGGTCCGGGACCAAGTGGATTGAGGTAAGAAATTGGTTCATTGCATGTGTAATTATAAATTAACATGTATGGGTTGAACTGAGAGTGATTGGGAATGTCCTCTGTGTAGGCATTCCGCTGTGTACCGAGTTGAGGGATAAGCTGCTGCGGAGCTTGTGGAAACACGAATTAAGGTAACCTCTTGGTACTGGGGCTTGTTCCCCTTTTCTGTTCCACCTTGCCAGTTGATGGCAACGGTAGGAAGTGTGTATGAATAGTATAGAACACATGAGCATGCATGCATTATTGCTATGGGTACTGCAGTACCGAGTCTCTGGCCAGTAGACAGTTTTATTAGCCTTCGGGCATTTTCGGACTTCCGCTGGATAGGTCTCCAGGAGGGAGTTCCAGTTGACTGCGGTCATGGTGTGTGATCCGGGTAGGAGCACACTAGGAATGTCTTTGGCGTTTTGGTTGGTTTGGGCATCATGGTTGTGGTTTCTGTGAACACACCTTGGATGATACCCATAGGCTTATATATGCCGAGGGCGTACGTGGAATTGGGGTTACCATCCCGTATCGTCGTATTTTGTTTTCTTTATATTCCCCATTCTCTAAATCCCTTGCTATATCCCGTTTTCAAAGTGGTTGTTGTATTCTATTGATATGCATCGAAGTGAACCATTGGGTGGAGTTTTCTCCAGAACCTCTTGGTTACTGAGATATATTCGTATATCTCACCCCGTCTCGGGGCATTTATTTCAGGAGGTAGCAGTGGAGCAGGAGCCTCGGGCAAGAGGCTCGCAGAGTGAGCGCTGGAGCGCTTCATATTTTGCATTTTGTTGGCCGTGTGGCCTAGGCTAGACTTAGGGCATGAACATGTCATTTGTATTTATTAGTAGCTTCATTAGCATCTTGTTCATGCCATTTTGCCTATGTCTAGTAGTGATGTATTTGGTTATGTTGTCTTTTAAATTAAGTTGAAATTTTAGAAGAATGTAATTTGAAGTTTTAGTTTCAAGTTGTAATTTGTAAAGCCATATTGTAATAGTATTGATGCATGTCTAATTATGATGGAAGGGCCTTAGGCCTATTTTAGGTTATGATAATATGTATGATGGAAATATGCATGAAAAAGGTGTTAGTGATTGCAACTACTTAAGAATGATTAATATGGACTCTATGTTTAATAACTATAAACTGGATTGGGTTGTAAGTGCCCCAAGGCGTTGTTGGTCCTTGTGTGTGCCACCCATTGGATTATTACTGTATTATCATGTGTTTATTAGGTACATTTGAGGTTTAAATGATCTTTTACAAATTTGGGATTATTGGAAAAACAAAGGAAACTCTGGCGAATTTTCTGTAGAATTGGCAGATTTAAGGCAAACTTCGGGAGAGCATATCTACCTCCATAGAAGTCCCCTAGGGACGTGCCATACGCCATTTTGAAGGTTTAGATGTCCTCTACCTTGTGTCAAAATTTGAGGAAATTATGGGTTGATCTTCGGCCTGAAAAAAATAGAGAAACACGGACTGCCCATGTGCCCCTGCACCTGAGGCAGATTCTGGACCGGATTTGGGAAATTAATTCCCGCTTCGTTTCTCCGCCAAATTAAGCGTGTGATATATCAAAATGAAGTTTTAGATGTCTAGTTTGTAGGATAAAAATTTGAGAGCAAATGGTTGAGTGGATTGAGTGCAGTAATTCGAGAAATGTGAGTGGTTTGGAGCTGTTTTTGGGGTTGTTTGGGCTATTTGCTTATTCAACTTCAAACGGCGATAACCGGAGCAAATGTGCTCCGAATTGAGCGTATGATAGCTTGTTAAAAAGGGAATTAAGTAATACAAAAATATAATCTGAGAAGAAGGGTTGGTTGCGATTGGTTTGGTCGCAGAAAAATTTAGAGTGAAACATGTTCAAATTGGTAAAAATGTAAAGTTGGAAATAGGCTAAGTGAGTTTATGGGAACTCCTTAGTAACTCATAATAAATGATGTAAGTTATAAAAATAGTTGAAATAAGTCTTCCGCAAGAGTTTACGGTTACGGTCACAGCTTTTAATTATTACGCTTTTTATGATTTAAATGCTCGCGTAATAGTCGGAAAAAATTTATTCTCGTTTTTTTAAATGAACTGCTGTGATTGTAACTGCGCTTAATATCATAATTAATGTTAACAATACCGGTACGTAACGGGCTGTTACACACACCGGAATCAAGAAGCTTCTATAAGAAATCTAGAAATTCAGATTGGCCAGCTGTCAAAGCAATTTTCTGAGAGAGCTCCGGGTACTTTTCCAAGCAACACAGTTGTTAATCCAAGGAAGCATTGCAATGCTATCACCACTAGGAGTGGGACATTGATTCAGCCTATAGAAGAGCAGCCCGAATAAAAGAAGAAGGATGGAGAAGCATCAGTTGAAGAAGAGAAAGAAGAAAAGGAAAATGATACAATTGAAGTTGACAAAAGCAATCCTGAAAAAGCCGAAAAGAAACTATTCAAGTGGGAGAAGAAGAAAGCTCTAGAAAGACAGAACAAGCCATTGGATCTCTCCCCGTATGCTCGAATCCCATATCCTCAGAGATTAAAGAAAGATATTCAGAATGAGCAGTATTCAAAGTTTCTAGACATATTCAGGAGGTTGCAGATCAACATTCCTTTTGCTGAAGCTTTAGAGAACATGCCCAACTATGCAAGGTTCATGAAGGATCTATTATCAAGGAAGCGTAAGTTGCAGGAATGTGAGACGGTGAATCTGACCGAGGAATGTAATGCTATCATCCAAAAGAAGTTACCTACCAAAGTCATGGATCCAGGGAGTTTCAGCATTCCATGCACTATAGGCAAAGTGGAAGTAGACAATGTTTTATGTGATCTTGGAGCTAGCATCAATGTCATGCCACTCTCCATGATGAAGAAGCTGGGGATTACTGAAGTGAAGCCCACAAAGACGATAGTGCAATTGGCTGACCGCTCTTCAAAGCAATCTTATAACATCATTAAGGACATATTGGTAAAGGTAGACAAATTCATCATTACTGTTGATTTTGTCATCCTTGACATTGAAGAAGATGCCACAATTCCTATGGTTTTTGGAAGACCCTTCTTGGCAACTTCAGGAGCACTGATTGATGTACTTAAAGGTGAGCTGATTTTACGGGTAGACGGAGAGCAAGCAACTTTCAAGTTCTTTAACAAAGAAGTCCCCTCATCTGTAGCTCAACCGGAAGATCAAGTCTACTATATTGGTGAAAAGAAAGGTGAAGAAGAACACAATGAGGAGTCTTCTCAAGAAAGTAAGCCAAAGGTTAAAATGGAGAAGCCCAGGAGCAAGGGAAAGCATATAAATACCAAATTCAAACTGGGACTACTTTACCTCACCCATATGCAGAAGAGCATTATGGTAGGACACAAATTCTAAATGATGGAGCTTGGTCATCACCAAGATCATGCTTTAAGCCACCATGAAAGTAGATCAGGTACGTCAGGCTTATGACCTTAAACAAGCGCTAATGGTTAAGCAAACCCACACTTTACTGTTTTATTTTAATTTCACTGTTTTAGTTATTTTTACTTTGAATTAAATAAAAAAAATACAAAAATATAGGAGAAGATGTTGAGACTAATGGCTATCATTGAGTGAATTTTACAGGTGAAGAAAAGGGAACAAACAACAAGAAAATGACTAGTTGTTTTTTATTTCTCACGCGATTTCTTTGTAGATTTAAATCTGTTGCTGAGGAAAGCAACATTTAAATCTGGGAATGGAGAACGCGTGATTCATCTAAGCACAATTGGTTAAGCCAGAGGAACTTCATGAGCATACACAGAATATCCGGCTAAAACAGGGAACTATCTCAAATCCTTTCTCTTTTGCTTTAGCTTAAATTTTTTATAATTGATATTTTTTATATATATATTTAGTTTGTTTTGAAAAACCCCAAGCCACTGTTTTGTGAAAATTCTGAAATTTTGAAAGTTTTCTCAGTGTTTTTAATTGGAAAAATGGCGAGAATTTTAAATTAGTAATGATTCAGAGCATGATGATGCACTTATACATTCTTTTATGACCATCATTGCAATAAGTGACATGATTCATTGAATATATTATTGATATTGAAGTTGTTTGAGAAAAAGAACATGATAATTACTGTGCATTCATAGCCGTGAGGTTTTGAGCCTATACAGAAAATTTTTATTGAGTGTGCATTCTACTGTTGAGATAGTCTAGAACTTGCTTTATTTCTTGATTGAAATGGTCTGTGATATATTTTGTAGAAATGATAGAGGCATGTTCTTTCTCTAACTAGATGGCCAAATAGCTAACCTTTATTGATAGTCCTTAGTTAAGCCCCCTTGAGCCTAGACTTTTTATTCATGAAAAACCCTTGAATGTGAAAAGCCACTTCCTCAAATAAATCCTCACCTTAATAGAAGAATAATTTCATATTTGAAGTAAGGATTGGATACAAGTTATGGTTACAAGGTTGTGATGTCTAGAAGTACAAGCAGAAAAGGGCAAAGCCCAAGGAAGAAAAGTTGGTTAGAACAAAAGAAGAGCAAGCAAAAAGCTCAAAGAAAAGAAAGGAGAAGAAGTGAAAAAAGCAAAAAGTTCTTGGAAAGAAAACATCAAAAGAGAAAAAGTTCAAAAGGAAGAAGAATAAAAATGTACAAATGTACGAAACAAATTACACTTACACTTTCCTTCATAATCTGAATTTAATTCTTGAACTTAGTTCCAAAAATCTTTCCTTTCCCTTAACCAAGACACATTATAACCCTATTGAAGACCTTTTGATCTGCTTAATTTATCATAAGAACTGTGAAGATCGAGAATATAACCAAGCCTATGGTAGTGTTGATTTAGTGGAAAAAGATAGAAACACCAACCCTCTAGACAGTTGAGCACGAGTGAATTATAAACCTAGTGAGGGAGTGTCTCAGGAAGTTTCCCCTGTTCTTGATCTTAAGGAATTTCAACAAAAGTTTTTACTGATGGATTATTGATCTTAATGCTTTGATGTATCATCCTTTTCTTAAGTCTGAATGCTCTGTAGTCATTTCTCTGATTAAATTCTGCCTATGAATTCCATGCAATTGAAAATCTTGATTGATTCCACTAAGTTTATTCTAGTGCATTGCTGAGGACAACAATGTTCAAATCTGGGAATGGTTGATAAACCCTTGATTTACCATGTTTTTAGGTTTAATTATGTTTGATATATATCATGAATTGCATGAAAATTAGGGTTTTATACTATAAAGTCACAATAATTGAATATCTTGCTAACATGTTATCATAATTGATTCCACTCTGAAAGTTCCACTGCCCATGCAACCATCCGCCCTGCCAAGTATAGCTTCCTCAATAACTGCTTTATAGGCTGGTTAGTTTTGACAATTACTTGGTGACACTAAAAATAAGGCCGGAGCCTCCTTGCCATTATTAATAACGCAAATGCCACCTTCTCTACATGCTGATAACGAATTTTTGCACCTTGCTTATGAAATACGTGGGCTTCTGATTTCTGTCTTCTCCTTCTCGGATAAGAACCGAGTGACACGAGCGGTCGAACTCGCGCAAATTAAATTTTTTTTTTATTAGAGTTCAGAAAATTTGTAGTAAAGTGGAAACCCTAAGTCGTCTCTCAAGGCAATTGTTTTGGTAAAAATCGCTTATGATGACAGAAAATTAAAAGGGGGGTTTTGGATTTTAATTGAATAATTAAAAAGGCAGAATATAAATTTGGAATAAAAATTCGTAATTAAAAATTAACCAACCTAAGGTTAGGGTTCCATGGACGTCTTTCCTCGGATAAAAAGATATCAGAATCGTGATTGATCGTTAATCGAATCAGAATCCTTATTTCCAATTGACAACCCTCTCTAAGCAATCACTTAGCATTTGATCAAATACGGTGCTTCTACTTATACAATCGCAGAGTATCAGCCCGTTTGATTTAAGGTCATTGGGTCAATCAATCTGACCATCAAATTTGATGATTAATCCCTTTCCATAATCGCAATCGCGAACCTGAGATTGAATATCCACGATCGCACGATATCAATCTGAGTTGGGAAGGGAAACGAAACTGATTTAAAATAAAGCGCAGACCCTCAAGACTAATCCATGGAATCCATTACCCTTAGGTTGATTAAAAGGTTCATAGCCTCGCATGGCTAAGGTAAACATGATTAAAATAAAATAAAAAGAAGAACAAGAAAAAGGTGAAGAACGCGAAGAACGCTCCAGAGAAAGTGCTTTGATCCCAAAATACGAAAATTCAGAATGAACAAAATGTTTCCTACTCTGCCGTCATATACCCCTACCCAAAGCGGGTTAGGGTTCAGTTCTGATCGGCCCATCTGTCTAAAATACGAAATAAAATAAATAAAATAACATAAAACTAAAACTTGGTTTTGGGCCACTTAAGTAATTGGGTTTTAATCTAAATTACAAGTTCAATAATAAAACAAAACTTCAGCAAAACGTGTCCAACTTCCAGTTTTAATTGGACTTCGAGACCCTCGTAAGAATTGTAGCACTCTGTGTTATTTGAAAAACCCAACAAGAACGGAGTCAATCTGACAACTGTGGACCGAGATATGGCCAAAATACAGAAGTAACGTAAAGCTGAAAAATTCTGACGAAAATAAATTAAACCCAATCAAAAACTAAAAAACTAAATTAACTCAAAAGATCATTATTTTATTCAAATAAATCCTAAGAATACTAATCAAGAGTAACAAATAAGTGTAATAAAATATTAGTTATCAAATTTCCCCACACTTATCTTTTTGCACTCCTGGGCAAAAACTAGAATAGAAAAAGAAAGCAAAGAAATACGAAAAGAGTGAAGATCAATCTATCCTTCCTAATAATTAGCAAGTATACAAAAGATAACAAAAATCAGAAGTCTTGAACAGATAAACCAACTAGGACAAAATTTCCCTAATCTCAAATCACAAGACCTGTCAATTTCAACTGCAACTGCTAACTACACAAAAATGGTTCCTCACAGGATGCTCTCAATTTTCTCTCAAGTGTATCAGTTAATTCAGTATATCACTCAAATCAACTCAAGATAAAGCGCAAGTTCTACTTCTCCACTGCTAATAACACATGCATGCACAAATCAAGAGGCCTTTATGTAGGGTTGTAATGGGGCTGAGGTAAAGGTATGGATGAATATGGAAGAGAAAGCTAAACACCCCAGAAATTTACAAAGAGCAAAAGTTAAGAACTAAACTAAAAACATAAAACAAATATAATGAAAAGATAGAAATAAACACAATTTTTTTTTCTTTTTGCTTTTTCTCTTTTTTGTTTTTTTTTTTGTTTTTGTTTTTTTGTTTTGTTTTTGTTTTTTTTTTTGTTTTTTTTTTTTGTTTTTTTTCCAGGAAGTATAATACAGACAAAATATCCAGATGGTTACCCCCACACTTAAACTTTGCACGTCTTGGGCAAACCCCCACACTTAAACAAAACACTACAGTAAAACCAATGCTCAGTAAATCTCCAGGGTGTGGAATTAATTGGTTTTTCACTTAGGCTTGTAATGTGGCTAAAGAAATAAAGGATATAAAGGCTCAAAGGGGCTCACCAAGGGATAATAATGTAAGGGATGGCTATCTGGCTAAAGTGGGTAAAGAAAGAAATGAATGCCTCAATCATATTCATGCATGTAAGTGAAAAATGCAGTTTCAAAAAGAATCAGAGCAAGTTCTAGAGAACAAATATCAAGAGCAGAAGCACACAAGAAAGAAATCATGGCCAGAAGTTATGCCATGTATACAAGCTCAAAACCTCACAAAGGTATACAAAATCATGCAATTAGCAGCACAGTATCGAGTAACAAGTAATGCAATGCAAGAATCAAGAACCAAGCCTAAACAGAAATTTCTATCAAACCCTGTGATTTAAGTATAATCCATGTATAACTCACTAATTACCAGAAATAAGAGAAAAATCTACCTATGAGAGTCGAAAACTAAAAGAAAGAAAGGAAAAGAAAAATAAAAATGCAAATAACAGAAAGAAAAGAAAAAGAGGGAAAAGAACTCCATGAACTCCCTAAGGAGAATAAACAGCATCAAGTAGCTTGATTTCTTCCTCACTGGTTTAACACTTTCTTCAAGCAAAATGCGGTGCATGCACATGGAAGAGCTGATTTCCACATTATCTGCTAAAGTCCATCCAATTGCCTTATTACTTTCTTTCAGCAATGTCAAAAGCTTTTCCTCCTGCTCAGGTAGAAGGTTCTTGGCCACTATCACATGTAACTGCTCATTTTCCTCCAGATATGAATACTTCAGATGGTCAGGCAGAACCTTTAGTTCCAACCTAGGAGGCTGCTCAGTGGATGGGAGAAGTCTAGCGGGTGCAGGTTCTGCAGAAAACACATTAACATCTATGCCTGCAATCAAATTATCAGAAAAAGAATCATCAATAATTTCAACAGGCAATTCAGAATTCAACTTCAATGCGGAACCACTGTGCAAATCATCATTCAATGCATGATTAACATCAGAACAGCACACCGCTATCTCAGCACAAACAGTACAATTACTACTATCGGTACAACCACATGACAGATCAGAATCAAGGAATGATGATAATTCTAAAAATTCAGCAGTTAAGTCAGCAGATATATCATCAATCATTTCATCAATTACATCCATACAGAAAACCGAATGCTCTTCCCTAGGAAATTTCATGGCATCAAAGATATTAAAATTTACCATGCTATCACCAAATTCCATTGAAAGAGTACCAGTATGCACATCTATCTTAGTCCTAGCAGTTTTCATGAAAGCTCTACCAAGCATAATTGTACTACTAGGAATCTCACCCTCCATCCCTAAGACATAGAAATCAGCAGGAAAAATCAGATTGTTCACCCTAACTAATAAATCTTCAACTACACCAGAAGGATGAACACTACTCCTATTGGCTATCTGAACAACAATACCAGTAGCACGCAAGGGACCAAGACCAAGATATACACAGATTCAGGCATAACATTAATGGATGCTCCTAAGTCTAACATACAATCATGACCAAGACCAAGACCAAGACCAAGATATACACACATTCTGGCTGACGCTGACTCGTTCGTCTCCTTTCAGCCTCCTCTTGTTGGTGCAAAACTCCTTTAGAAACTTAGCATATCTTGGAATTTGCTGAATCGCATCCAAGAGTGGGATGTTTATCTCTACTTTCCTGAAGGTGTCAAGAATCTCTTTATCTTGAGCTTTAGCTGACTGCTTCTTTGACTTAGTGGCTCTCTGAGGGAATGGCAGAGGGATATGGACATCAGATGTATCAGTGCTCTGCTTCTTGGAGCTAGTGTCACTTCCCTTAAATGACTCAACAGCAGTGTGGTTTGGCTCCTCCATTTGCTTGCCAGATCGCAGAGTAATTGCACTCACATTTCCGCTTCCTTTTGGATTTGGAACTGTTTGGGATGGAAGGGAGCTGCCACTTACTTGTTGATTTTGACTCATTGACATTACAAGTTGGACAATCTGTGTTTGCAGATTCTGGATGAAAGACTTAGTCCTCTGCTGGAACTGCAGATTGTTAGTTGCCATCTGCTCCACTAAATCCTCCAAAGAAAGACCATTGCCACTAGCTTGCTGCTGCACTGGTGGCTGCAGTATTTGCTGCTGCTGCATTGGTGGCTGCTGCACTTGCTGTTGAGGTGCAAATTGTTGAAAATTCTGACTCTGTTGTGAAGGTACAAACTGCTGCCTCTGCTGGAATGGTGCACTTTGCTGATTCTGCTGGAATGGTGCACTTTGCTGATTCTGGATCCATTTGAGATTTTGATGATTTTTCCAGCCAGGATTATATGTATTGGAGAAAGGATTGTTTTGTTGCTGCTGCATCTGCTGGTGTTGTGGCTTTGCAGGAAAAACTGCAGCAACAGACTGATCAACTTGAAAACCACTGTCTTGTAGAGAAGGACAAGCATCCGTGGGGTGAGAAGGATCACAACAGATGCCACACAGGTTGCTTATCTGTTGAACAGAAGGTTGCACAGTCTGTGTTACTGCCAACTGCCTCACCATTGATGTCAGCTCATCAAGTCTGTTCTCCATTCTCTGGTTATCTGTGCTTGATGCTCCTGCTGCTGCCACTGTTGGATTTTGCATTGGAGGAGTTTGCACTTGGAACACTGCACTGCTGTTTGGTCTAGTGCCAAATTGTTGAGCATTAGCCGCTATCTCAGCAATCAACTCTTTTGCCTCAACAGAGGTTTTATTGCTCAGGACTCCTCCACTAGCTGCATCTAAAAGATTCCTATCCATAGGCAGCAACCCTTCATAGAAGTAAACAATCAAGAGATTTTCTGGAATCTGATGGTGTGGACAGCTTGCACAAAGCCTTTTAAACCGCTCTCAATACTCATGCATGTTCTCCCCATTAGCCTGCTTTATGCCAATGATATACTTTCTGATTGTTGTGGCTCTGGATGAAGGGAAGAATTTCTCCAGAAACAATCTTGACATATCATTCCAGCTTACAATGGAGGAAGGTGGCAAGTAGTACAGCCAGTCCTGAGCTCCATTGTCCAATGAGAAAGGAAAGGCACGCAACTTGATTTGCTCCTCATCCACACCTGGTGGTTTCATAGTGCTGCAAACTACATGGAACTCCTTCAGATGTTTGTGAGGATCCTCACCTGCAAGACCATGAAACTTGGGAAGCAAGTGTATTAGTCCAGACTTAAGCTCAAAAGGTACAATAGGATTACAATAACGAATACACAGAGGCTGCTCATAATTAGCATCAGGTGCAGCCAATTGCTTAAGAGTCCTATTATCCATGGTTACAGAATCAAATAAATTACCAAACGAATAAACACTATGTAAAGGACTCGAACAAACAGACTCAACAGACTCAGACTCTAAGGTATGCTCAGGAACAGCTCTATTGTAAGTCAACCTACGAGCTCTACTAGAAGCATGCAATGATCTCTCTATCTCAGGGTCATATGCATATAAATCGTCAACACTGGTATTACTCCTAGTCATGCATCATAGGCAAAGCATACAATAGTAAAGTCGCAACACATACGATAGAACACAAAAAAAACTACCAAAAATAGCAAGCAGAAGCAAAAATAAATATACGAAAAATACTAAATGAACACAGAATGCTATGGGACCAACTCTCCTAAACTCGAATTGACCCTACGGACTCAAAAATAAAATAAATTTTTTTCAAAAAATAAAATAAAATAGTAAACGAAGGAATTTGGCAAAACCAGGGCCTGATTTATGAGGCAACGCCTGACGACTTTTGACAGGAATGATCGTCTCCTTCAGCTCACCAATTTTCAGAGCGATCAGAGCAAGTTGAACAAGTTCAGAAATACCCGATACGTCCTGAAACGACAAAGAAACAGCAAAATCGGTTGGTAAACGACAAAATTTGGCAAAATAAAGGGTCACCTTATAAGGGTGTGAGTTATTCTCAGAAGGTTGAATTCCTTTGCGAATAGAACTCCCGGAGCCAATCTCTCAAACTGAAGTTTTACCGATTTTCCCAAATTTGCCCAAAACTGCCCAAAACGTAAACTGTAATGCAAAAAACGCAAAAACTGAGAAAAGATGCGTCTGCATAATCAAATTCCGATGCAGAATCAAAGGTGCAGAAATCGGAATCAGAAACACAAATGAGCACAAACGCATAAACAAGGACAGATGAACAAAAATAAATGAACTTTTTTTTCGATTTTTTTGAAAGAAAAACGAAAATTAAAGAAAAAGAAGATGATCAAGAATCAGAAAACGATTTAGACCGATGCAATTTCCACGGCCACGGCGCCAAATTTGACACGAGTTGTCGAACTCGCGCAAATTAAATTTTTTTTTATTAAAGTTTAGAAAATTTGTAGTAAAGTGTAGCTAAATGATGATGGGCAATATCGGTAAGCCATAAACTTTGTGTTTGCGGATGGAATCCCCCTAAAAGTGTTAGAATGGCGGTTCCTGCTCCTTGGGAGGTACCAAATAAATGACTACCGGAATCGGGGTTTTGAGCATAAAGATTCCATTGACCTGTAAAAAGTGGGCCTAATCCTTGGGGGTGTGGCAATACACTTAAGAAATTATTCCATCTAACCATGATTATAAAATAAATAAAATAACATAAAACTAAAACTTGGTTTTGGGCCCCTTTTTCAACAACTGAAACAATGTCAATGATATCTGAGCTAACTTGGCCAAAAACCTGGACAAGGCTGTTACTCGCCTATTTAACTTTTGAACCTCTCTGACACTCCTTGGGCTTTGCATCTCTAGCACTGCCCGACATTTATCTGGGTTTGCTTCAATTCCCCTTTCGCTCAACAAAAACCCTAAAAATTCCTTTCGGGGACCCCAAATGCACATTTTGTCGGGTTTAATCGCATATTGTGTTTTCTAATTTATTCAAAAACTTCCTCTAAGTTGGATAAATGCGTTTGGCTGTCTACCAACTTTACAATCATATCGACCATATACACTTTCAACATCCTTCCCATCTGCTCCTTGAACACCTTGGTCATCATCCTCATATAAGTGGCTCCTGCATTCTTTAAACCAAAAGACATTACATTGTAACAGTAAACCGCCTCCTCCGTTATAAAAGTTGTCTTTTCTTGGTCCTCCCTCAACATAGGTATTTGGTTATATCCCGAGTATGCGTCCATAAAAGAAAGGACTTTGTACCCAAAAGCACTATCTACCAAGTGATAAATACTTGGAAGAGGAAAATGATCTTTGGGACAGACTTTATTCAAGTCTGTATAATCTGTACACATCCTTCATCTCCCATCTGGCTTCTTTATCAACTTTGGGTTTGTTAACCACGTTGCATACTCTATTTCACGTATGAACACTGCCTCCAACAGCCCCTTCGTTCTTTCTTCAATGGCTTTACTCTTTACCGGGCAGAACTTCCTCTTTTTTTGGGTCACCTACTTAGAACCAGGAGCCACCGAATTTCAATGACATGACAGATCTGAATCTATGTCGGGCATATCTGACGGATTCCACGCAAACAAGTCTACATTCTTCCTTAGTAATTCTCTTAACTTGCCAGCTACTTCTTCCTCAAACTCGGAACCCACTTTACTTGGTTGGATGTTCTTGGAACACGCCTTGGATGAGACCCGTAGGCTTATATGCCGAGCCATTAGGCAGGACGTTGCGTGGTATTGGTAGCTACCATTCCAGCTTCGTCGTATTTTGTATCCCTATGTTCCCCAGTTTCTCTAAATCCCTTGCTATATCCCGTTTTTCAAGATGCTATTTTATATTATTTATATGCATCGAAGTGAGCCATTGGGCAGAGTTTTCTCCAGAACCTCAGGGTTACTGAGATATATTCGTATATCTCACCCCTTCTTGGGGGCTTTATTTCAGGAGGTAGCAGTGGTGCAAGAAGCCCGTAGGATGAGTCGTTGGAGGATTTTGTACACTTTGCATTTTGATGGCCATTGGGCCTAGGCTAGACTTAGGGCATGAACATATAAATGTTGATAGGATGAGAGTTATAGTCATATTTGTTCATGTTATTTTTGCCTAAGCTTAGTTGTAATTGGATTATGTCATTTGGAAGTTTCTTTATCATGTATTATTTGGAGATTTAAGTTGTAAGTGTAATATGTCATGTGAAGCCTTGTAAATTATGTATGAGTTAATGTAATTATGAAGTACTCGTAATATGATGGAAGGGCCTTAGGCCTATTTTAGAATTATGAATATGTGTATGATTAGCAAATGCATGCAATTAGACTTTAATGATTGAAACGTATTAAGGATTAATAAAGGAAGCAATATGATACGTATTGTATAAGAAAAATAAATTGTGATGGGTTGTAAGAGCCCCAAGGCATTGTTGGTCCTTGTGTGTGCCACCCTATGATAATTAGGTACATTTGAGGTCTTAGAACACATTTGCAAATTTGGGGATTTTTGTAAAAACAAAGGAAACTCTGGCGAATTTTCTGTAAATTGGCAAAATTTAGGTTAACTTCGGAAGAGCATATCTCCCTCTACAGAGGTTCGATAGGGACGTGACATACGCCATTTTGAAGTTTAAGATGTCCTCTATCTTGTGGTAAAAATTGGTAAAATTAGGGGTTGATAGTCGTCCTGTAGGAGGCAGAGAGTACAGACTGCCCATTTGCTCACTGCGCATGTGGCAGTTCTGGACCGGTTTTGGGAAATTTATTCCCACTTCGTTTCTTGGTAAAATTAGGTGTATGATATATCAAAATGAATATTGAGGTGTCTAGTTTATGTTATAAACATTTGACAGCAATTGGTTGAGTGTAGTTTCTGCAGTAATTCGTGGAGTGAGGGATGTTTGGAGCTGTTTTGGGGTTGGCTGGTAGATTTGCTTGTCCAACTTCAAACAGCGATATCCGGAGAAAAAGAGATCAAAATAACTCGTGTGATAGCTTCCTAGAAAGGTAAGTAAGTTTAGAATGACATATCAAAATATGAGAGGTTCGCGACATGCGGATTATCCGCAGAAATTAAGAGACCGAACCACGTTCGGATAAGTAGAAAACTTAAAAGTGAGAAATTGGCTAAGTGGGTTTATGGGAACCCTTTAGTGACTTGTAGTAAGTAAAATAAGTTATAAAAGTATTCCAAATAAGTATTCTGCGAAGAGTTTAAAGTTACGGTCACAGCTTTTAATTATTACGCTTTTTATTGTTTTACATGCTCGCGTAATAAACGGAAAAAGTTTACTCTCATTTTTATAATTAAATTGTTTTGATTGTAACTGCGCTTAATATCATAATTAATATTAACAATACCGGTGTACAAGGGCTGTTACATTTTATGGTATCAGAGCAGTTTTGTTAAGGAACTCTGATAATGTATAGTTGTGTTATGTGCTGCATAGTTGTATGTAGATTCTTATCAATAACTACATATGTGATTTCTTAGTGTGGGTCTGATCATCCCATTCCTTTGTGTTACATGTGTGGTCATCGGAAGAAGCCTGTGTGGCAACCCTGGAGCACAGAATGTAAGTTCTTAGCCTGATGTTGTGGCTGCAGTGTTAACTGCTCCATAGACATGAGATGGCAGTAAGTAAAAATATAAATATTAGAGGACTTAAGAAAAACAGACTTAAATGTTTTGTCTGACCTTTTTGTTGAAATTTAGAAAGTTGTATCATAAGTAAAAATTGTAAACAAACCTATGGTGTGTACAGTATTAGCATAGGAGAAATTTGCAGTATTATGGATGATAAATATATAATTGAGATGGGTTTATAGTACGAAGACAGTATTGGTAAAATTCTTATGTATATGTGTAGTGTAGTAAAACAATTATGTACAGGAGGACTTGGTGAATGGACGTCATTAAGGTGAGTGACTTAGAACCTGATGGATTATTGAAAAATACGAACAGGTATGGTTAGGTATGAGTTTGAATAAATTATGTTTGAGTAGAAGTTATAAGTCCCTGATAGAGATGGTGTACGCTTGATTAAACATAGGTGAGATGAATTAATTATGTATTATTGTATAGGGAAGAAGTTGAGAGAATCGCCATGGATGGCATAAGATAAATGTACAATGAAGATACTATTGTAGTTAATGAACGTTGATTCAAACTGAAAGACTTGTCAGTGTTAAAATGGATAGGATGGTTGAATGGTATAATCATATGTAAGATAGTAATGAAAATTGTAAAAAAATAATGATCTAGTGATCTCTATATACATACTACTAATAGTAGTGTGCTTGTGAAATCATTTGGTATTTGATATGGATGGATAGACGGAGTGGAGGTATTTTCAATGTAATGAATATTCTACAACGACCAAGGGTGGAAGTGAGTAGGAAAATTGATGGGTTGCTCTACAATATTGAGTATAGGTTTTTGTGAGCCGTAGCAGACAATGGATTAGAATGGTGACAGGATTTTGTGAGTTATTGTCGTACAACAACAAGGTGAGATGGTATGATAAGTGAATGAGCTAATGAACAACTTAATGTGAAATCATACGATTAGTGTATGAACTAAGGTGTAAAAATATGCAATAGAGTGCGAAATTAAGTGGTTAGCAAAAGAATTAATGTGTAAAGGGTGCATCGAGTGTGAAATTATGTGGTTAGCGGGCGAGCTAATGTGTAATGTCAAAATGAAAAATGATAAGATTAGCTAATGAGCAGATGTACAATTATTAGTACAAGGACTGAGGTGTAACTAGTTCTCTGTGATTGGACAGTTGTGTTTAGAAAATCTCTATGTGATGGGAATTATATGTGGAAATACGATACATTATACTAAGAGATGTGAGAGGTGTACAGAACCTTGAGAAAAATTATGAATTCATGGAATAGAGATTACGTTGTGAACCATGTCTGGAGTATACAAATTACGAGTCAAAATAAAAGAGTAAACAATCTACGAGAAGAATAATCAAGGAAGATATAATGGAGTATACAAATATGTGATATGGTTATTGTACTATTACTACTATGATTATGGGGGCAGCCCCATGTGGATATACAAAATACTTTTGCCGTTATATACGGGTATGATACAGACACCAAAGGGACTGGGTCCATGTGTGATCTGGTGTGTACTGGGTACACGTTGGCTGTTATATACAGATATGTTATAAATATAAATTTCTCTGTGCACTGGGTGCCTGTTATACGACTCAATAGTATGGATATCTCTGTGCGGCTTATGTGCCCGGAGTGTATGGCTATCTCCGTGCAGATTATGTTCCCGGAGACTATGGTTATCTTATATAAGTAATATGAGACGAGGAAGTAGCCCGCATTGATGGGACTGCTCACAGCACAGGGGCAGCTGGTGGTAGGTTACCTATTACTGCATGGATCATAAGGGTAGATTCTCTGATCGGTGGTTCATTTACATCTGGGGCCCTTAGGACAGCAAGAGCTCGTGGGGTTTAACCTGGGGATGTTCTTACCCACTGTATTGGGAGGATTGTGTCATGTAAAGAATGCAAGATGTAATATCGGGTAACTTTAAGTGAACAATAATGTATCAAATGGAATATAATATATGAGACTTCATGAGAAGGTATTTGAGGTATGAGTCCTTAGCACTAGGGAATGTGCGTAGGTGTACACCGAGTGTGGTGACATGAATTTTGAGTTCCAAGGAAAGTGTGAAGTTTATTGGGGATTCTTGCCCTATTGTAAAGAATAGCAACTTGTTAATATTGATGAATTGAGTGAATGTATATTAGAAAGGACTAATGAAGAAGAAATGTGCAGTTAAGATGGTGGCCTGATGGCCTTTCATTAGAAGTTAGTTGTGATTGAATTAGGTGAAAATGTTTAATAAGGAGCAGTAACTTAAATTATGATGATTAAATAAAGGTTGATAACTCGATGGAGTGACTTGGAGCACGGTATATGATACATACTAAGTGAGAGGGATATATCCTTTGGAGATACACGGTATTGATAAAATTTTAGAAATTTGTTTAAGGATGAAAGTAGTTCCAGGTGATAGAACGAATAGGTTTGGAAATTTCCAATGTGATGAGACTTTTAAAGGAGGATTATGACGTAGTGTTTTGAGTTGGACATCCATGATTGAATGTCGATGATTACGAAATTGAGGCACAAATAAGGGGGACATATGTTTGAATTACAACATTGACATCAAATGAAAAGATAAAAACGGTTAGTTAGTGAAAGTATTAGGAATGAGGCCTTTAATTCGGAAGCCATTGATAGATGTTGTGTTTCGGCTCTAAGAGGGCTAAATTGATAGAGTTTAGATGGTTAAATGACAAATAGATTAACAGGGAGTGTAAATTATAAATATGATGTTGTAGATGAAAAGATTCATGAATGGAATTGTGGGTGAAGACCTTGAAATAACTGACAGGGAGTATGAGCTGTCGTGAGGATTGTTAGATTTGTATCCCAAAGGGAAAAATATGGTTGTGATTATCTAAGAGATGTGGAGACATGTGACAAAGTAAAGTAAAGTATGCAAATGTGAAATTTAATGTGAGTTGGGATTATTGGGTACTATAGAGCGCCATTGAGACTAGAAGGTATGTGCTCGTGTGAAAGCTAAGGCAACAACAAAATGGTAAGATTGTCACATTAATGGAAAGGACCGGTATATTGGGGTAGTGTTGAAACAGTAGGGACAGCAAAAAGAGTAAGTACTAAAGAAAGTGTGAGTTGGAAATATTCTAGGAATAATCAGCAAAAATACATGAGAACGATTAGAGTCTGTTATGAATACGGTAAGAGGCTTTTGGGGACGACATTAGGTCAGAAAGATAGATAAAGATGAAAATGAGGCAAAATTAGACAGACAAGTTTGTAATACGGGTATATTATGACCTACAAATTAACGAAAATGCAACCGTAGTCTATGGAAACAGTGAAAATATAGTGAATTAATAGGACGGATCCCCGAAATTGTCAAGTTTTGTGAAGGATTGGGTAACGATGGATACCACAAAAATGAGGTTATGCCTGTGACAAAAGTAAAATTGTAAAGATGGACACCTAAGGAGGCTAGTTGAGAGTGGAAGGACGAGATTCCCTGGTTATATCCCGAGTTAGTGGACTGGTACGAGGTTAATTTTGCGGACAAAATTCTAAAAGGTGGGGTGATTATAATGCCTCGCAATTCTAAATTATATATTAAAAATATTAAATGAGGATTAAAAGGGAGGATTGGTGAAATTCCTGAAAATTAGGCCAAAGTACAAAGAAAGGGCAAAACGGTAATTAGCCAACACGCAACCCTAGGGAGATAAAAATTGAGTTGAAGGTCTCAGATGATAAAAATAACCCTGGAAATGGATTCACAACAAAAAATTGAGTGGTTAGGCAAGTTTCAAAAAATTCAGTGAATAGTATTTTACCGGGTCAAGATACCACGGTACAGTTGCACCGTAAAGCGTGCTGATTGAGTTTTGAGCTCTAGGTTTTAAATATGAGTTATAAATGGTTTATAGAACTAGGGAATATGATTTCTGATAAAATTTGATGGAAATAAGTACGTTCGGGGAAGCGTGCCTACGGCGCGTGCAATAGCTTAAAACAACATTTTCTCCGAACGACCAGAAAACTCCGGATTCATCTGATCAAGGGTAATTAAAAGACAATGGTTAATGTTAAAAATTAGAGTTTCTAAATAGGTTATGAAATCATGGACGTTTAGTGAAATCGGAGAGAAGTTCGAATTAGTTTGAAATCACGTGAGGTGGCGGTGGGGCCCACCTCACTTAAGTGGACTTAGCCACATGGACCAACACTATTCATCGTTATCTAAAACCTATTTTCTCTCTCTAAAATTCGTGCTCCCTTCCCCCCTCCATGACCATTTTCATTCAAATCTTCTTCCTCCCTTAACTTCATTGATTCTTAACCGAATCAGACGATTCTTGTCTTGAAATTTGTTGGAAATCACCTTCCAAACACATTGGTGGTATCCATTAGCCTTGAAACCCTCTCATTTGTGAGAAACAAGCAAAAACCAGCCACAAATTTCTTGGGAATTTTGGTGTTCATGGAGTTGTTTAGAGCTCCAATGGTTTAGGGTGTCTTGGAGAAGCCTTGTGCCTAGCTTTTGAGTAAGTTTTTTCATCATTTCCATGGTTTAATTTTCGGATTTTATTCATGAACCCTAAAGGGGGTGTTGTTGATTTGTGCTGTTAGAGAGCTCAAATGGAAAATATTTGTACATGAATGTGTCTTAGAATGATGTGCAGTAGCCATAAATGCAATAAAAATTATTGAGGAAAAATGTGATTTTTTTAACTTAGAAAAATTTTAGGATGTCATGACTTTGGGTTTGAAATTATTGTTAGGATTGAATAATGGGATTGTGGCATGGTTGTATGATGATATAATAGGATTGTATGAGGTGTGGAATAGTTAAAATTGATGGAAATTCCTTGGATGTACACCATTGTGAATTCGGCCCTTTAAAGGAAAATTAGAGAATTGATGTTGTTGGAAATTGTTTGAGTAATGTATTATGTGTTAAATGGTAATTAGATGGGTTGTGTGGTGATTGGAAGGTTGGAAAACCAATGGAAAAATAATTGGTAGTGTTGAGTGGTTAATTGGACCTAGAGCAAAATATTAGGCAAAACGACGTTTTAATGACGAAAAATAAAAAGTGGCACTTGATATGGCCTTTTGGTGAGCTAAGGATGTCTAAGAAAATGAAAAAGAAAATTTAGAAAAATAAAATGTAAAATAAGACTATGTAGGCCGAACCTACCTTGTGTAGGTGAGGTTTTTGGACGTTTTCGTACTTTGATAGATTTGTCGTGTATTGATGATTCGTACATGGTTGTTGTAGGTTGTCGTACGTTGATTTGAAACCCAAACCGTGAGTTCGTTGGATTGCCCTTGGTCTTGGACCAAGTGGGATTGAGGTATGTGATTGGAATCATGCTTGTGTAATTGATGACTTGCAAATGTTGTATGAATTTTAAGTAATTGGGAATGTCCTCTGTGTAGGCATTTCTGCTGTATAAAGAGCTCGGAGAACATTTTATTGGGAGCTAAGTGAAGAGGACTAAACAGGTAACCTCTTGGTACTGGGGCTTGATCCCCTTGTGTGTTTCACCATGCCCGTTGAGGGTGATGGTAGGAAATGTATGTAAGCAATGTAGAATAACATGATCATGCATTTAGTATGTATGTTGGTACATAGAATGTACCGAGTCTCCGGCCAGAAGACAGTTTGCCTTCGGGCGTTTCGGACTTCCATTGGATAGGTCTCCGAGAGGGAGTTCCAGTTGACCTAGGGTCGTGGTGTGTGATCCGGATAGGAGCACACTAGGAAGTCTCGAGTGTATATGGATGGGAGGGGTACCTTTGTTGGATGTTCTTGGAACACGCCTTGGATGAGACCCGTAGGCTTATATGACGAGCCACTAGGCAGGACGTTGCATGGTATTGGTAGCTACCATTCCAGCTTCGTCGTATTTTGTATTCCTATATTCCCCAGTTTCTCTAAATCCCTTGCTATATCCCGTTTTTCAAGATGTTATTTTATTTTATTTATATGCATCAAAGTGAGCCATTGGGAGAAGTTTTCTCCGGAACCTCTGGGTTACTGAGATATATTCGTATATCTCACCCCGTCTTGGGGGCTTTATTTCAGGAGGTAGAAGTGGTGTAGGAGCGGAGGGCAAGAAGCCCGTAGGATGAGTCGTTGGAGGATTTTATACACTTTGCATTTTGATGGCCATTGGGCCTAGTTGGAAGTTTCTCCTAAAAGTGGCTAGAAAATGAGTTTGAAAATCAAAAGCTTCCAAACCCTATTAATGGTGAAGCTCCACGGGAGAAGAAGGAAAGGAGGAGAGAGAAATCAGATTTTTGAGTGAAGCTTTGTCCTTTTGTCACTTAAATCATTTAAGTGGGTCCCATATGTCATTTAACTTTCTTAAATCACTCAATTTAACCCATAATTTTATAACTTACATATTTTTCTCGTTCAAGCCATTTTTTTATTTCCTAAAACTTCTGATCATAATTTTGTGCTTAACGGTACAATTATACCGCAGTATTTTACATCGGAAAAATCACTGTTCATCAAATTTTTTGAAACTTGCCTATCCACTCAATTTTTCGTTCTGAATCCATTTCTGGCATTATTTTTACTATTTGAGGACTTCTACTTAATTTTTCATGTCTCGGGTTACGTGTTTGGTAAATTCCCATTTTACCCTTCTTATGCAATTTGACCCTAATCTCAGGATTTTCACTAATCATTTCCCTTTAATCCACATTTTCACATATAATTATACATTTAGAAATATGAGGTGTTATAATAAGGCTAAGATTGCACTCATTGAGAAGCTACCACCACCTAGAGATGTCAAGGGAATAAGAAGCTTTTTAGGCCATGCTGGGTTTTATAGAATATTTATAAAGGATTTCTCTAAGGTGGCTAAGCCCTTAAGTAGTCTACTGGAGGTGAATAAACCCTTTAATTTCGATGAGCCTTGCTTGAAGGCCTTTGAAGAGCTAAAAACCAAACTGATTTCAGCTCCCATAATTGTGGCACCAGATTGGTCCTTGCCTTTTGAGGTGATGACTGATGCTAGTGAGTGGGCCCTAGGTGCTGTGCTAGGGAAGAGGAAGGATAAGATTTTTCATTCCATCTATTATGCAAGCAAAGTCTTGCAAGGTGCCCAATTGAATTACACTGTGACTGAAAAAGAGCTCCTTGCAGTGATATTTGCATTTGAAAAATTCAGGAGCTATTTATTTGGAGTAGAGGTGATTGTACACACTGACCATTCTGCAATAAAATATTTAATGGAAAAGAAAGATAGTAAGCCAAGGCTCATTAGATGGATGTTACTCCTACAAGAATTCCAAGTAAAAATTGTAGATAGGAGTGGCACCCAAAATCATATAGCTGACCATTTATCTAGGCTTAAGTCAGATGAAACAGAGCAAGATCTTGAACCAATCAGGGACATGTTCCCTGATGAATCTTTGTTAGCCATAAGCTCTTCAAGCACCCCTTGGTATGCTGACTTTGCCAATTACTTGGCAGCAGGTGTGATGCCCGAGGATTTAAATCCACACCAGAGAAAGAAATTTCTCCATGATGTGCAATTTTATTTTTGGGATGATCCACATTTATTTAAAAAAATGTGCAGATCAGATTCTGCAAAAATGTGTGCCAGAAATGGAGCAAGACCAGACTCTGCATAGTTGCCATAGCTCCCCATACGGAGGTCATTATGGTGGGGTAAGGACTGCTGCCAAGGTGTTGGAAGCTGGCTTTTATTGGCCAAGCATTTTTAAGGATGCATATACAATAGCTAGTAAGTGTGATAGGTGTCAGAGGACTGGCAATATCACAAGTAGGAATGAAATGCCTCTAAATCCTATCCTTGAGGTTGAAGTGTTTGATGTGTGGGGGATAAATTTCATATGTCCTTTTCCTCCTTCAAATGGTAATAAATACATTCTTGTAGCTATAGACTATGTATCCAAATGGGTGGAGGCAGTAGCCTCCCCCACTAATGAAACCAAAATAATGTGCAAGTTCCTAAAGAGCTATATTTTTACAAGGTTTGGTACACCTAGATGTATAATAAGTGATGGAGGCAGCCACTTCATAAGTAGGTAGTTTTAGAGTCTCCTAACTAAATATGGTGTCAAACATAGGGTGGCAACACCCTACCACCCACAAACAAGTGGTCAGGTGGAGGTTATTAATAGGGAGATAAAAAAAAATTTAGAGAAGGTAGTTGGTCCTTCTAGAAAGGACTGGTCACTGAAGCTAGAAGACTCCCTGTGGGCATATAGAACAGCTTATAGAACTCCAATAGGTTGCTCACTTTACAGACTCATTTTTGGCAAGGCATGTCACTTACCATTAGAGTGGGAATACAAAGCCTATTGGGGTCTTGCAAAGCTGAATATAGATTACAAACAATCTTCTGAGAATAGGTTGCTTCAGTTAAACAACTTAGATGAATTTAAAATGAACTCATATGAAAATGCTAAGTTGTACAAGGAAAAAATAAAACGATGGCATGATAATCTAATTCAGGAAAGGTGTTTTGAGCCAGGCCAAAAAGTGTTGTTGTTTAATTCTAGGCTTAAGCTTTTTCTTGGCAAACTGAAATCAAGATGGTCTGGTCCCTTTGAAATTGTAGAAGTTTTTCCACATGGGGCAATAGAGATTCAGTGTCACAAGGATGGTAGAAGGTTCAAGGTAAATGGACAGAGATTAAAAATCTATCGAGGTGAACCAGTGACCAGAGACAATGCAATTGTTCCTCTGGTAGAACCTTCTTAATCATTCAATATTTTGTTGCAGTAGCTGTTAGTTAGTTAGAATATATGTTTGTTTGTTTTGTTTTGTATAAGTCTTCATGAGTCTGTAGTTTGTCACATAGGTGTTGTGGTATACATGCTACGTAGGAGTCTTTTTTTTTACCGTCATATGATAGTGATGTTGTAACAGCCCGTTGTACACCGGTATTGTTAACATTAATTATGATATTAAGCGCAGTTACAATCACAACAATTCTTTTATAAAAATGCGAATAAATTTTTTCCGATTATTACGCGAGCATTTAAAACATAAAAAGCGTAATAATTAAAAGCTGTGACCGTAACCGTAAACTCTTGCGGAAGACTTATTTAAACTATTTTTATAACTTACTTTACTTATTATAAATTACTAAGAGATTCTCATAAACCCACTTAGCCAATTTCAACATTTACGTCTTTACTTACTTGAACATGGTTCACTCCTAATTTTTTTGAGAACACACCGCTCGCAACCAAACTTTCTTCTCAGATTATATCTTTGTCTTACTTAATTTCCTTTTCAACAAGCTATCACACGCTCAATTCGGAGCTCATTTGCTCCGGTTATCGCCGTTTGAAGTTGGATAAGCAAAATAGCCAACCAACCCCAAAAACAGCTCTAAACCTCTTTCACTCCACGAATTACTGCAGTCAATCCACTCATTCAATTGCTCCCAAATATTTACACCATAAACTAGACACCTCGATCTTCGATTTGATATATCATACCCTTAATTTGACTGAGAAACGAAGCGGGAATTAATTTTCCAAAACAGGACCAGAACTGCCTCAAATGCAGTGGGCACATGAGCGGTCTGCGTTCCTCCAATTTTTCAAGGTCGAAGATCAACCCAGATTTTTCCCAATTTTGGCACAAGATAGAGGGCATCTCCACCTTCAAAATAGCGTATGGAACGTCCCTATTGGACCTCTATGGAGGGAGATATGCTCTCCCAAAGTTCTCCTAAAATCTGCCAATTCTACAGAAAATTCGCTAGAGTTTCCTTTGTTTTTCCAATAATCCCAAATTTGTAAAAGAACATTTAAGCCTCAAATGTACCTAATAATCACATGATAATACAATAATAATCCAATGGTTGGCACACACAAAGACCAACAACGCCTTGGGGCACTTACAACCCAATCCAGTTTATAGTTATTAGGCATATAGTTCATATTAATCATCCTTAAGTAGTTGCAATCACTAACACCTTTTTCATGCATATTTTCATCATACATATAATCATAACCTAAAATAGGCCTAAGGCCCTTCCATCATAAATAGACATGCATCAAATACGATTACAATATTGCTTTACAACTTACAACTTGAAACTTAAACTTTAACTTACATTCTTCCAATATTACAACTTAAATTCAAATGACAACATAACCAAATACATAACTACTAGACTTAGGCAAAATGGCTTGAACAAATATGCTAATGAAGCTCATACCACATACATATGAGATGTTCATGCCCTAAGTCTAGCCTAGGCCACACGGCCAACAAAATGCAAAATGTGAAGCACTCCACTGCTCACTCTGCGGGCCTCTTGCCCGCTGCTCCGGCTCCACTGCTACCTCCTGAAATAAATTCCCCGAGACGGGGTGAGATATACGAATATATCTCAGTAACCAAGAGGTTCTGGAGAAAACTCCACCCAATGGTTCACTTCGATGCATATCAATAGAATAAAACAACCACTTTGAAAACGGGATATAACAAGGGATTTAGAGAAATGGGGAATATAAAGATACAAACTATGACGATACGAGATGGTAACCCCAATTCCACGTACGCCCTGGGCATATATAAGCCCTATGGGTATCATCCAAGGTGCGTTCAAAGAAACCACAACCATGATGCCTCAACCATCCAAAATGCCAAAGACATTCCTAGTGTGCTCCTACCCGGATCACACACCATGACCCACGGTCAACTGGAACTCTCTCCTGGAGACCTATCCAGCGGAAGTCCGAAACTGCCCGAAGGCTAATAAAACTGTCTACTGGCCAGAGACTCGGTACATAAGTACCCATTGTAATAATGCATGCATGCTCATGTGTTCTATACTACTCATACACACTTCCTACCGTTGCCATCAACTGGCAAGGTGGAACAGAAAAGGGGAACAAGCCTCAGTACCAAGAGGTTACCTTAAATATTGTTTTCACAAACTCCGCAGCAGCTTATCCCTCAACTTGGTACACAACAGAATGCCTACACAGAGGACATTCCCAATCTCTTATAATTCAAACAATACATGCTAATTTACAATTATACATGCATTGAACCAATTACATACATCAATCCACTTGGTCCAGGACCAAGGGCAACTCCCAGATTCAAGTTTCAGGATTCAAGTCAACGTACGGCAACCTATACAATTACGTACATCCATCAGTACGCGTCAAATAGCATCAAAACGCAAAATCACAAAATCATCCCCTTCATCCTTGAAGGTTCGGCCAAACTAGTGTTAATTTGAGATTTATTTTCTAAATTTTCTTTCTCATTTTGTTACGCCTCATTAGGTTGTCAAGAGGCCAATTCAAGTGTCGTTCGTCATTTTCGGGTCGAATTACATCAAAACGTGAAAACCGCAAAATCCCCCCTTCCTCCTTGAAGGTTCGACCATCTATGTGTTATTTGGGGATTTATTTTTCTAAATTTTCTTTCTCATTTTATAACGCTTCCTTAGGTTGCTTAGAGGCTAGTTCAATCCTCGTTTTTCCGTTTTACGACATTTACGCCTCGTTTTGCGAAATATTTCACTCTAAGTTCTTTATGCCAACTAAGCCACTTATTATTTTTGCATTGATTCTTCCACTTGCCAATCACCACACAACCCATCTAATTACCTTTTTAACACATAATTCATCACTCAAACAATTTCCAACAACATCAATTCCACAATTTTCCTTTAAAGTCCAAGTTGCAACCTATGGCAATTCTAGGATTTCCATTCACTTTTACTCACTCCACATCTCACACAACCACATTATATCATCATATAATCATACCACAATTCATCAAACAATGCCTCAACACAAAATTCCAAAGTCCCAAATTCATGACCTCAAATTCACCAAGTTAAAATCATCACATTTCACCTAAAATTTTTATTGCATCTCTAGCATTAATACATCATTCTAAGGCATTATCATCTACTAGACATTTTCCATTTGAGCTCTCTAACACAACTATTCATCAAATCAAAGCTTTAGGTTTTCAAAACTCAATCACAAGAATCAACCAATAAAAAGGTGTAACAACTCACTCAAATGCTAGGCAATGGGCTCCTCCTACACATACTCCACCATTGGAGCATTGCAAAGCTCCATGAACATCAAATTTCACAAGTGAGCCGCGGCCTTGAGGGAGAGATTCCGAGAAATGCAGCTGGACTCAGGGCTTGGGAGGGCTACCAATGAGTCTAGAAGGTGATTTCCATTGGATTTCAACACAAAAACCAAAGGATTTGGTGGAGAAATGGCTAAGTTAAGGTCCAAAGAAAATTTTGCATAGAGAGGAAGGGGGAGGGGCTGTGCGCGGCTGAAGGGAGAGAGAGGGGAGTGAGAGTGATGAAGGAATAGTGTTTTGATGATGTGTTTAAGTGAATTTCAAGTGGGGTGTGTCCCACGCCACCTCACGCGATTCAAAACGCGTCAAAACTCTCACTAAACGTCCGTAAATTCAAAGTCTATTTAGAAACTCTAATTTTTAACATTAACTATTCCACTTTAATTAGGCTTGATCAGATGAATTCGGAGTCCTCCATTCGTTGGGAGAAAACATTGTTTTAAGCTATCGCGCGCGCCGTTGGCACGCTTCCCCAAAATGACTTACTTTCATCAAATTTTATCAACAATCATATTTCCTAACTCATTAGACCATTTGTAACTCATATTTGAAACCTAGAGCTCAAAATTCAACTGACACATTTTACGGAGCAATCGTAACGCGGTATTTTTACCCGCGAAAAACACTATTCACTGATTTTTTTGAAACTTGCCTATCCACTCATTTTTTTGTTCTGAACCCATTTCCAGGGTTATTTTTACCATCTGAGACCTTCTACTCAATTTTTATCTTCCTAGGGTTGCGTGTTGGCTAATTACCATTTTGCCATTTCTTTGTATTTTGGCCTAATCTTTAGGATTTTCACTGAATCTCCACTTAATTACACACTTAATGGCTTAAATACTTAATTTAAAATTGTGAGGTGTTATAGATGTCTTCTAAAACCAATAAAAATTGTTCTGTGAAATAAAAAAAAAGGGAGTTGACTGAAGAATTAAGATGGTCCAGAATTGCTGAGTATGAACTGTGAGAGTGAGCAAATAATTAAGTTTGGGGTGAGTGACTATTTTAAGTCACACGTGACTTGAATGGAACCAAAATGAGCAATTAAAAAAAGGATAGTTTAGCTGAGAGGGTGTCATGGGCTTTTGTTCATGTTTGTTCTATTTGCTGTCCATAAAAAATAAAAAATTATATATAACAAAATGGCTAGCGTAACACACTATGCGTAAGTACCAATATTGAATTTTTTTATTCTTTATTTTTTATTTTATTTTTTTATTTTTATTTATTTTTTTGAAAGTTAACATGAATTGGGGGTGAAGTAGAATTTTTGTTCAGAACATTTCAAACTGATGAACCCAATAATTTTTTTTACAGTAAGTAGAATCACTTGTGCATTGGGTTTCTATTAATTAATTAGGCCAAATAAAATAAAACACTTAAGGGGTTTAATAAAACCATTGTTTGAAATAAATTGGGCCATTCTTGTGTGCCAGCCCAATTATATTCAACCCATTATACTCATATCCAATTTATTTTTTATTTTTTTATTTATTTTAAATCTGACAATGGTCAGAAGTTTCTCTTCCTCAATATCTTACCTTTCTTCCTACCCAACCCCCTCTATACAAATCAATCTTAGTTTGTTGGTCCAGATGTAAAAATCTCCTGATCGAGGAGTGTTCCTTTTACTGCAGAACCATTTTTAATGGTGGTGTAAAAGCCATTAAATGCATCTGAGCTAATATCCAATAGCTTGTGCATAAAGTTGCACTGTTTGACAAGACCACACCCCGATCACGCAGGCTTTACCAATAAAAAAATATAAGTAAATACAAAGGGTATTTATATTTTTCTTTCTTTCCCACCATCTTTAACATAACTTTGTGTCATTTTTAATGAAATTACGTCGTTTTGGTGTGTTTTGTCATTTTTTTCTAATTTATAAAATTAGAAATAAAAAAAAAATGGAAGAGAGAATGTTAAAACACACCAAAACGACGTAGTTTCATTAAAAATGACATAACTTTGTGTCATTTAAAATGACAAACATTTTTTCCTTTTATTTATTTCTCTTTCTCTCTTCTCACACCCATTTTGCTAAGTTCACTCACCATTGAGACACAACGTACTTCAACCTTACCAGACCCTCTTTAGTTTCTCTTCCACTATTCAGATAGATTCTCCCTTTTCGTCAATCTCTTCATTCCTCTTTTATTTTATTTTTTTCTTTCTACACCGAGTGTCGTCGAGCACGCCAAGCAGGAGTTGGAGCAACCTAATTTGAAGCCATACTTCCACCATCGCTCAACCTTGCCAGGAGAAAATTCCACCTTCGAGCCGTTCGTTGGAGCTTCTGAACCAAAAATTCTCAGCTTTGCTTTCCTCGCCATGTAAGCAGTCAAGAAAGGGAATAAAGGTTTGATATTTCCAAAACCCTAACCCTCTCTTGCTTTGGGTTGTTTCACTAACCTCCCATTTGAGCCATACCCATGTATCGTTTGGTTCTCTTGAGATTAGGCTAGGGGTCTGATTTGAGAATTTGGATGTTCTGATTTATTACTATTACTAAAAAAAGATACCTAACCCCCTTTTTATTAATTTTTAGTTTTTATTTTTCTTCTTTCGTCTAAGATATTAAATTTCTCCTTCCATTACAGATTTTATATATAAAATTTCTTCTACTTCATATATTTATATTTTATTTTTATGTTTTATTTTTTGAGTCCTTGCCATCACCGACCTGTATTTCCTTATCCATCTTCTATGATAACTAATTTCTCTTTCCTATGTTCACTGAGTTAAGAAACCATCTTCGTATAACTTGAAAAAGGATATCCTTGTTTGATTACATTATGTTGCGTTGTGAAGTAATGATGTTTGAACTGGATTGCCTTCTTCTAATTATTTTATTTTATTTTTACAGCATATTATCTGATTCTTGTGGTCTATATTGATGCATACTTTGAGATAGTGTGAACAGAACGGATCAATGGGCTTGAGACATATTTTTATGGGATGTAGACTTGAGTAGTCTCCATTTTCTGTAAGGCATTACATCATAACCTAAATGGCTACTCAAGCTATTTTTTAATGGAATATATGGTTTAAATGGATACCTGTATTGCTTGACTACTTACTAATAAGGTTTGGGCAGCATATGCATTCTAGGATTTCATATCATTTGAGTAAGTATGACTTGAATTTGTACATCTGCACATGTTTATATTTTGTGGTACAATGGACGAACCTATATTTACTTTATGTGTGATAGATCTTTATGGTCAAATTGTTCTGGAGATGCCTGCTACCACCACCTGGATTTTGTTTAAGCTATATGGTAGAAGTTTTCCTGTGAGAAAGTAAATAACATTTAACTATCTTGTGCTTATGGGATGGATAGATCAATTGGCTGCATTGTTTGTAAAAAATATCTAAACATGAGCTAAATTCTGATCTATTTTTCTTTGCTAACAGCATTATTTGCTCACTGATTCATATTTCAGTACATCGGCAGCCCAATCTCTTGTTGGTACCCATGTTCTTAATTATTTATTTATTTTATTTTTTTCAATTTATAGTTTTTTATATATATTTATGCTCTGCTGTGAGGACCCAGCTTAATTTTAAGTTTGGGGTGATTATATGTTGTTACCAACAATTTACTGATTATTTGCTTATTGGTCCTTAAAAATGATTAAAATTCACTATGTTTTGAATGCTTGATTAGCTTAGTGGTAACTTGGAAATAATTTATAACCTGTATTTAACATTTTCGCTGCTTAAGTATAATCAGATTTGATTAAATTAATTCCTAGTCAATTAAGGATTTAACTTAGTTAATCAGTATTTATATAAGCTGAAAATCAATTTACATGCCATAAAAAAAAATTTGTGATCCCTAATTTGCTGATTCACTAATAAACCACTGGATTAACAACCCATGTGAGGTATTTGAACCTAAACACTCTATTCCTTTGTGAGTGGTCATTGTATATTGGTGTTTTGAATACTGCACTCTGTTTGGATGACTAATATGTTATTTCTGTGTGATTGGGGCATTGTTTCTGAATGTGTAGCCTAGAGCCAAAAGCTTCACCCTTTAATTATATCCCTTGGTCCCTATATTTGAGCCATAAACCTTTCTTTTCTGATTATGTACCCTGATATTATAAGCCAAACTCCTTGTCCACCTTATATGGCTATCTTAGTATTTAGCTAATTCTCATTAGTTTAGAAATACAGCAAGCTAAATAAGGCAAAGGGAAATTGGTTGTGTAAAAAAAAAAGAGAAGGGAAAGAAAAAGAAAAGAGGGTCAGGAGGTAAAAAAAATAATAATAAAAAATATTCGAAGAAAAAGGGGAACAAGTGATGTTATAAAAGGAGTTCTTTTTCTTTAAAAAAAAAAAAAGAGGTTGAATAAATAGAGATCTTTGAGCTTGCTGGAGTAAAAAAGGAGGGAAAGAGGCAAAAGTAAAAATTGTGAAGGTGATCAATAAAAAAAGGGAGGAGAAATTCAATAGTTTCCCTTTGTCTTGTTTAGGCAAAAATAAAATCGTAAGAAGGTAATGAGGATTAGTTAGACACTAAGGGTTAGCTTAATTAGCCAAGTGACCAGAAAAACAAAAATCCTAGCTCTGCCTCATTACAAGCCTTAAAGACCCTTTGATGGAAGTAGCATATTGGACTTCAAGTTTCTAAATGGTAGTGTAGGTTGGAAGCATTCATACATGATGATAATGAGTGAACTTCCTTATAAAAAAAGAGAGTGTGATTGATTGAATATGTCTGGAAAGAAATTCAGTGGAATGTCAATTGAATCAAGTTAAGTTAAGGGTTGCAACTGTTTGAGTGTGCATGAATTTTTGATTGAATGCTTATATAATTGTTGATTGACTGCAGTTGGATGATTAATTTGATGTAGGAATTGGTTAATATTAAGCCTGGTCAATGCTTTAAGAAGTGTTGTTTTGCATAGATGGTTAATAAATTTAATTGAGTTATTAAAATTAAATATGTGTTGTTATGTGACTGTGTATTTGAGCTAACAGGCTATTTTCTGAGTAAAAGTTTGTCTGATTGCTTGAGAGCAAGCAATTACTTAAGTTTGGGGTATTTTGTTAGCACTAAAAAATATATATATTTATTGTATTATTTTATGTTATTTAAATCTCTTTGGGCTGTTAATAATTGATGTTTCAGGTAAATGGGCACAAAAGAGGATTAAAATGGCCCAAGTAAAAAAGAAGGTAAAAAATAGAAGAGAAGTAATTGGCTTGTTTTCTTACATGTTTTATTTTATTTTTACTTTCAGCTCAGAAAATAAATGAAGAAGGCACGTTGGTCAATTGGAAGGAACAATTCAGAACCATTGGATGAAAAAGAAGATGGACGGCTATTGATAGGAAGATTTTTGTTTTAGTTAACTTTTGTGGATTGTAAAAAATAGGGATATACTTTTTCCGTAAGAGAATTTTTTTGAGATCAAGATTTTCTTCAATGTTCGTTACTGTTTTTAGAAGACTTTGTGTGTGTTGAGAGTTTGCTGTTTTAGAAGACTTTGTGTGTGTTCTTCACTTCTTGAGCTCTTCAAGATTCATAATTTCAAGCATTGACAACGCTAAGGAAGAAAGGATCGAGGAAGTGCATGCAAGTGAAGATTCAAGATCCTAGCTCTAGTTTAGGAATCGGTACCTTGATTTGAACGATTACTTTGATTTTACTTCTTAATGCATGTTTTCTTTTTCTTTAATATTTGATTTGCTGTTTCTGAATATGAGTTTCTAGTTCTTTTCTTTTTTTGGGTTTGTCAAAATGATTGGGTGAAATTTTTAGTGTGCATTACTATTTCGTTTATTTTATTCGTTTCATACTTTCATCTTCTTAACTCAAGAACTCCCTGGGAATGGGTGTTGAGTATTTCAGCAAAAAGAAATTGGAAAATGGATTTTTGTTAAGTGTTAAATGAACCCTTTTGGTTAGGGATAATCAAAGGAGTTTTCTGATATAAATTTCTATAGGGTTCAAGAAGCTTTGGGAAAAGTCCTTCTTGAACCTTATTGCTGAACCTGGAAAGTTTCAGCTAAACTTGTCGTAGTAACTCAGAAACTGAAATAAACATGTTATAGCATTGTACGAATTTACAGTAATGCAATTACTTTTATCATCCATGATTTGAGATATACCCAGAAGTTTTTAATATTGATAAATTATTTTTATACTTTTCAGATCAGTTTTAATACTTGATAAAGACTAAAAAAAATTCTTGTTCTAAAATCAATTAAATTTCAATTCAAGAACCTTTAATTCAGAAGACTACAAAGAAAATATTTCAACCTGTTCTATGAGAACGATAACTATTTCTTGTGAAAAATACTATCCCTTTACAACATCTAAAGCAAAATTAAATTCGTGTCCAGGAACAAACAATAAGGAAAATAGAAATAGCCACACAAATTTAGAAGGAAAAGAAGCTCTTGACCTTTTACTCTATCCATCTCTCTTTCCTTGTCTGCATGGCTTGTTCCTAGTCTCCTTTACACGTTGAGCTTCGCTCCTTCGCATGATCATTACATTTCCGTCCTTGTTCCACCAAATCTTTCCACACAATCCTTTCATGCCTTGTTGTCGTCTTGTGTAATGATTGGGATTTGGGGTTTCCTTTTGGATTGATTACACAACGTGGTAGGTTGGTAATTCAGTTGGTGTGGAGAAATTTTGGGAATTTTTGTGGGCCGTGGTGAAGGAGTGAAAAGGGGGTCAGGGTTGCAATGCGAAGTGTTGGCAAAAAGCTTCGAAGTATATAGCCCAAGAGTTCCTCCCCGTTTTTCTTCTTTTATTTTTCTTTCTTTTAATTGTTCTGCTCTTTCTTTTAATTGTTCTGCTCTTCCATTTTTCTCCAAATTTGTCCTTTTGCCCAGTTGGTGAAATGGGGTTCTCAATTAGGCTTTGAATATATTTGTGTTGGTTATCATTGGTATTTTGCATGCAGGTTATTGATGTCGGGATCACTAAAAAATTAACTGGTATCTCGCACTTAGGTGAGTGGGCTGGGATTTGAGAGGCAGCCCCTGCCCATAGAGATTAGGTATTATTGTGGATTTCTGGTTTATTGTAAAAAAAAATTTCTTATTAGTTTGGACTTAGGCTCATGGCCCATAAACAGTTGTTGTTAGTATTTCTAATTCTATTTATATTTTCATTGAGTGATTTGTAACGAGTGACGGTGAGCTAAATATAGTACAGACAAACTGGACCTAGTCTACGTTAAGTAAATCAAAATAAATTATTGTGTCAATTCTCTCTTTCTCTTTTTCTTTGTCTATTCGTTTGCGATTTGTGTATAATTATCGATTTTCAACAATTTACATCCCAATGAAAAATTAAATCTGCACAAGAATTTTTCATTTTAGCATCAGATAAAATCACACCCAAAATAATCTTTTTTTTGTCTTTTTTTTTTTTAAATAACATCAGCCGAATTAAATAAAAAGTCTCTTATTAGAGAGTCGACAATGCTCATGGCAAAAGAATGAGCCTTGCTTAGAAAGTCGATTCTAAAGACGCGATCAAGTTTGATCCGATTTTGAGATGATCATCCGGGTACTCGAATTGAATTTAACTAATTTAATATTATTTATTTATTTTATACAACGATGCTGTTTATTTTCGTTTAGTTCATCTACTCCTCTTCCTTCTCTTTGCCGATAGTGGGCCTGTCCTAGTAGGATCGGTACAGTCCATGAATCATTTAGAAAAGAAGCAACACCAAATATACCTATTTGCACGTTGGATTCTTTGTGCTTTTCTATGCATTTTTGTACAACAATTTTCCTGACACTGTGCATTTTTAAATTCCAAATACTGCTTTCCACACTGTTTGATTTTTTTATTTTTTATTTGGATAAAAGGAAAATTCCACACTGTTTGATTATTCCAACATCATCCCCTTCGCGATTTTTATTAATTAATTTATTTGTGCTTCCTTTGTTTCAGCTGAGGAATCATTGCCGCGAAATTTTAATATAGCGCAAATTGAATGGGCGAGAAAAAACGAAAAACAAAGTGGTATTCAACAAAGGAATTACAAAATGTTATCGAGGATAAATAAACAACTGAAAATATCTAAAATGTTGACATGCATATAACCAAATTTTAGAACTGGTTTAGCTCACTATGATAGGATGATTAATGAATGTAAATTTTAAATTTTGGCTCAGCATTACTCTTATTTTAACCATTTTGTCAAAATTACATCCGACAATGATGGTGTTGAGATATATAAAAAATCATTAATGTAGTTTCACCTAACAGTTTAAACTTTTGGGTTGAATTGGTTCTTTATATTGTATCAGAGCCTCGGTGTACCGGGTTCGCTCCCCGCTTTCTTTCTAGTAGAATTTCTTTTTTCGCACAGGTAGGTGGGTCTGTGCATTGTCCACCCTTCAAGCCCAGTGGGCTCTCGTGTGAGGGGGCATGTTGAGATATATAAAACCATTAATGTAGCATCACCCAACAGTTTAAGCTTTTTGATTGAATTGGTTCTTTTATATATCTCAATAGATGATAGCTTAATTGGCGCTAGGGAACTCAGCATATAGGGGTAAGAACATATTATAATCTTATCTAATGGTGGAGATTTGCAGAATAAAATAAACCTTTTTTTCTTTTTCTTTTTTCTCCTCATTGTCTCCCACACTCTTTCTCTCTCCTCCTCTTTCTCTCTATCGATTTGCGTAATTTACAACCTGAATTTATATTTGAATCTAAATTCATGCAATGATTAATGGCATGATAGTTTTGCCGGATGAGTATAATTTTCAAAATTTCTTGAATTTGATATAATTGAACACGGCAGAAACCACACACAAAAAAAAAACTAAAACCACGAATAACCCTTCATCTGAATTAATCCACTATTACCTTAACGTTTCTACTTTGCTGTTGAAATTTGAAATGAATCAACTTATCTCCTTCTTCTTATCTTGTTTTTCATCTTGAAGTGGGGAAAGAATCTTTGTTCTCTCTATGTCACGCCCAACAACAGGCCTACCTGGTTCTATAACATGGCGCATCTGAGTTTATTTCTTCTTGACACCTCATTTCAATTTTTTATGTAAATGCTCATAACAATGGCTGGATTGGATGAATTAGAAAAAAGCTTGTAATTTTTTTTTATACTGAAGCGTCATTGAAGAAAGAGAAAAGGGAGGAGAGAAAAAGAGTGAGAGGTAGTGGGCGAGAGAAATGGGTCAAAGAGTTTATTTTTATATCGTAAATCTCTATCATTGGATGAGATTGTCATCTAATGATATTGAAAAGGGTAGGTAAATATAGACAAAATAAAAATAAGCAGAATAACTTATCCCTAACAAAAATTCTTAAAATGTAAAAAAATATCAAGGATTTTTTTTTCAAATAATGATCAATCACTTTAACTAGTTAATATATTCCTAATATTATTTCGGATTTGTAATTGTTATATTACAGGAAATTCATTCCATCCTGTTATAGATAGATCGAAAATCGTGTCTCAAATGTTTTGTTTTTTGATTTATTTTTTTAAACCCAACGGGACCCATCGATGTTGTCTCTGCAGGAAAATGGGATTCATTTCTGTTCAGTGTTATTAAAACTGAACCGACCCGGCCAGGTCGACCCGTGAACCGATAAACCGGTCATATAACTGGTCTGATTCAAGCAACGGACCGGTCATGCATCAGAACCGGTGTGACCCGGTGCGACCCGGCCGGTTTTCATGAAAACCGGTGACCCGGTCGGTTAACCAGTGACCCGGCCTGGTCTCAAAAAAAATTCCAAATTTTTTTTCAAAAAAAAAATCATAATGGACATATTTAAATATTTTTTTTCTCTTATTAACTTACATAAGCTATGTACCTACAACACTAATATTATCTTAATTATGCACTATGCAGAAAATTTTGATTTGATTTATAGTTAGAGATGTCATTTTCTGAACCTAAAGTCCCGTATCACGATCATTATATTTTTGTTTGATCCTTTATTGTATAATAATATGTGATTTATTCTTTTTTATATTAAAACATTTGAATTTTTTGTCATTTTTGCTTAGATATTTGAGTGTGGTTATAATTTTTTAATATATAAAATTGCATATAATTATCGGGTCATACGGTTGAACCAGTAATCCACTGGTTGAACCAGTGACCCAGTAACCCAGTATCTCGACCGGGTCAATGACCGGGCCAGTTTTAATAACATTGTTTCCGTTGCATGACATTCATAATCCCCATATTATTTTACCACAAACTTATTTAATTATACCGCAATTAAAATGAGAAATGATTAAAACCATATTTCCTTCAAATATTTGGACTCTTTAAGCATGACCAAAAATTTGATTTAGGAAGCGTTTGGTAAAGGAAAATTTTTTTATCAAGAAAATATAATTATTAGGAATATGGTGAAAAAATAAATTTGGTAGGAAAGTTAAAAATAAGTTGTTTGGTAGGTCAAAATATTATCAAAAAAATTGGGTTAAATTTTCTGAGTCTATGTTTGGTTGAAGGTAAAATATTGAATCAGTAATCCACTGGTTGAACCAGTGACCCAGTAACCCAGTATCTCGACCGGGTCAATGACCGGGCCGATTTTAATAACATTGTTTCCGTTGCATGACATTCATAATCCCCATATTATTTTACCACAAACTTATTTAATTATACCGCAATTAAAATGAGAAATGATTAAAACCATATTTCCTTCAAATATTTGGACTCTTTAAGCATGACCAAAAATTTGATTTAGGAAGCGTTTGGTAAAGGAAAAAATTTTTATCAAGAAAATATAATTATTAGGAATATGGTGAAAAAATAAATTTGGTAGGAAAGTTAAAAATAAGTTGTTTGGTAGGTCAAAATATTATCAAAAAAATTGGGTTAAATTTTCTGAATCTATGTTTGGTTGAAGGTAAAATATTGATGAAAAATGATATTTCTTCACTTAGCCATAATTCCAAAATGCCATATTAGAAGTGGTATTTTGAAACAGTAATTTTCATCACAAAATGCACACAAATGACAAATTCTAAACAATTTATTTTACTTGGTTAATTTTTTTTAAACTTGTATATTATTAGATACCCACCTACACTTCCTCAACAATTTGAAAAGAAAACTCTTTAGCAAACACCCCTGTCACTTCAAAATTCGTATTCTAAAAGATTGGCTTCAATAAATTATTATTATATAATAACGAAACTCATTTATTTATGAGTTCTTGGAAATCTTAATATTAGGGATTAATTTTCTTTCTTTTATGTATATATAGTAAATAAAGTTAGGATTAATATTTCTTATATTTTAGAAAATATAATTTTGCCTATTTAATTTCTATTTTCAAAAATAGTTTTGAGTTTTTAAAACCAAAAAAGTAAAAACAATAAAAATAAAAAACCTAATTGGAAAGAATTATTTTGAAAAATTATATTGTTTTTTAAAAAAAAACACAAAAAGTAGACAAACTAGGAATGTTCTCAATTTTTTTTTTGCCGTTACAATTATGTAAATATGAGAATTTATTAACGATATTTTATAAATAAATTTAATTTCTTTTTACTTTTAAATTACTTTACCATGGAAATTTTATAATTATGAAGTTTTATGAATGACATTTTAGTAAAAAACTATCATTTCTTTTTAACTTTAAATCTAACTATACTTAAACAAGTTTTATTCTTCTTTTACTCTTAAAATCAGTTTTCAAATTTTATTTTCAAAACAGTTTATCTCCTGCTAAAATTATCTCTTAAAGAAACATTAATCACATAAAATTTATCTCCTGCTAATAGAAAAAAAATTAATTACTTTTATGGGATATATTTTTCTTATGTTGTAGGAAAAGAATTACCTCATGTTGTAGAAATAAAAGTATAAGTGGGACCCACATGTAAGAGGAGAGAGAAAAAAAAAATGGTGGGACCCAACCCTTTTTGTGTGTGTAGGAGAGATGTTTATCTCATGTAAAATGAGATAAACATAACCCTACTTTTATTTATTATGCCAATTAATACGCCGGCGTAAAATAAACTTGAACGGAAAAAGTAGCTCTTTCACAAAATAAAGGCTCATGAAAGCCTGTAAGTAGGGTCCATTGCGCAATTAAAACTAGTACGGACACAAACATGCCCAAAGACATGCTCCTTGCCTGTTCCGAAATAGAAGTAAGGTATACTAATTTTGTTCGGTAAATCACTTTCAGACTTTAAGCTTCCGCACAAGGAGAAGAATTTCAGTGATTTGAGATCATCATTTACTCAGTGATGGAGACCAATTAAAATCATATAACAAATGAGAAGAGAGAAAAGAGAAGAAATAAAAAACAATTTTTTGTCCAAATATCATCTCTTAAATGAAAGGACCAGATGAGACTTTGAACATAAAAAAAAAATTCCCCGCATAAGAGATACATCATACAATCCTTTACTTATCTAGTGAGTGAATGGCACAAAAGGTATAATCATAGAGATTGCAAAGCCCAATGAAAGTTGCCTCTTAAACCTCCCTCCCTCATCATCGTTTTCATTTAATATAATAATGCCATATGAAAGATCTGAGTTCATAGACATTAATAATGACAAAAAACAATAAGAGAGTGAGTACCGGTGATCCGTAGATTTCACTAACCTTGGTTTTCAAAAAAATAATTTTTTTTTTTATATTTTTTTGTGTTTGGAAAAAAAGTATATATTTTTAATTTAAAATAGATGAATAAATCGGTTTTATAAATTATAATTTATATATAATAATTTTTATTTTCCATATTAAAAAAAAATTCAGAAATATTATCTTGCACACCTTAAATCAAGCTGGAAAAATCCATGATTGTTTGACCCATTTAAGTTCAAACCACCACCTTTTCTCTCAATTGGTGTAGTTGGTACTTGGAAACCACTTAGCAACACTCCTTTCTATTATTTTCCTTTTTAATTTTTTGGTTTAACTTAAAAGAAAAAGATATAGACCAATTATATTGTGCCATGTGGTGTAATTTAGTTGGTTGATACCTTTTTTTATAAAACAAAAACTAAATATTTTCCGGGGAAGGATATTGTAACAACCAATTAATGTTACTACCAATCAATTTCACCGTTAGATCGATTATATGGATCTAACGGTTATATTTATTTTCATCTTTGTATGGTTATGATTCCCTATATTTAATACTTTAAATTTTATTTTCACCTTTGTATGATTATGATTCCCCATATTTAATGCTTTCACATTAAATATGGGAAATCATAACCATGCAAAGATGTAAATAAATACAACCGTTGGATCAACATAATCGATCTGACGGTGAAATTGATTGTTAGTAATACTAATTGGTTGTTACAATATCCTACCCCATATTTTCCTTCTCTATACTATGAAATATTTATTTCTCCATACTCATTCACTTTTTTTGTGTGGTAATTTTAGGGTGTGCATGACAACCTTCTCGGAATCAATTTTTTTTATTTCTGCTTTCGGGAATAGAAATGGATAGAAACTTGATTGGTAAAATCGGTTTATTTTTTTGTTCCTGTAACACCCTGTATATATCTGGTAATGTTATCATATCATCGTATTAAACTGCGCTTAATTAAAATAGCGGAATATCTTTTTCTTTTCAATTATGATGTCATTATTATTACCAACTTGCTTAATTAGTCAATTAATAAATATTGCCTGTATGTAAATTGCAAAAGACAGCTAACTGAAATACCTCATTAAATTAAACAACATAAGTATGTCTATAGTCTCGAAACTACAACACGTAGACCGGACAACTAACAGTTTATACAACTCCAACTAAAAGTACTAACAATATAATATAAAGGCGAAAAACTTAAACAACATCCAAATCCAGTCATGCCAGTATATAAACAATAATAACATCAACTAAGCTCTGGCCTCCTGCCGCTAGAGGCATCAGCCCCCATATTACCTGAACCTGAAATAAGCGCCCCCAAATGTGGGGTGAGATCTCTAAACAAGAAATCTCAGTAAAACAAGGGGTCCTCAAGGATCTTCCACCCCAAGCTCACTTACATGTGCAATATAAGTTCAAAAGCAGTTTAACAATATAGTTTCCAAAATAGTACAATGCAGCAGATAATCATGTCATGTGTGTGAATACAATAATCTACTGGCCAGAGAAATGTAGGAATACGTCTATTACCCACACAATATGCAAGACGCTACTTGCACCCACCCACGGACTCACCATCTTGTATGATGCTACATACTCAGGCTTACCGACTAAGTGGAAACAACACATACATATTCTAAGCCGTTGCACATACCAGCTCAAAAGCATTTCAAAATATCCAAAGCATGTAACACAGCATGCATATGAACCATTCCCCCATGGGGTATGGTGGAACCACAACATGGCTAAACCGAGGACACGAAAGCTTACCTTGCAAGCTACCAATCCAAGCCAAGAGTCCAACCAATGCTCAAAGTCCAAACACAGTAGAATCACAATCTGATTTGGACCAACAATCATATCAATAAACATAGCTCATAAGCATAAACATAAAGACAACGCCTCTCTTTAACGTTTTACGTCTTAAGGCTTCTCACAAAGCCACAAGCCCTTAATCACTTGATTCTGACTTAGTTTAATTATTACAGAAGTTCAACTTCCTCAAACTAGGGTCCACAAACCCCAAACATCAGTTCTGGATGAACAGTAAGCTACTGTTCCTCGAAAACCCATAATATCCAGATATTTGTCGGGGACATATCCAGATATCAATATCCGGATATCATATCCGGATATCAATATCCAGATATCCATATTCGGATATCAAGAGACCCCATATCCGAATATCAATATCCGGATACCATATCCGGATATCAATATCCGGATATACATATCTGGATATCAATATCCGGATATACATATCTGGATATTTCACGACAGAATGCAGCTTCTGCATTTCGCGAAGATATCCAACAAAGATCCAACTTTTACCATTTCAAAACGTTCAAGACTCCATTTTTAGGCACATTTAGGTTCATACTCAGATTACATACTTGTTTAACTTATTAAACATGCCAAGACATCTCTTTTAATCAACAAAGCTCAAAACAGAAGGAAAGGCTGCTCTTGGAGCTCACAACCAGGTCCAAAGATTCTGACTTTGAAGGTGCACGAAAATGGCACACAAAGAAGAGTTCTTTCTTCACAAAAGTGACACTTTGAAGCTCAAAATGACATCACCAAGTTTCCCATAACCCAACTCTCAAACTCAGCTCTCAAAACTGACTTCACACAATGGCAAGAACTCAGAATATGCACCCTCACCCCCTCACAATGATAGCTCTCAAGTGTATACAAGCTCAAATGTGAAGAACTCAAGCAAAGGTAACAACTTGGTCAAGAAAATGGTGAAGGAAGACAATAGAACCAAGCACCAGCTGACCAGCCCCTCAAGAGTCACGTATGAAGAGTGTATGGCCTAGGGTTTAGTGTCAAACTAATGTATATATAGTCACTTAACAATTAAACACACAGTATTATCATAAATAGCTACGCTTAGCATTTTAATCCCAAACTCAGGATTCTGAACCTACTCGATTTTACAATATTTATCATATTTTTCGCAGCACCTTTCCGGTACGCGCTTTTCCATAGCCAGTATCAGTTCTGGCACCAGTTCTCATTATTTTAACTTGAAACTTGTTTTAAAAGTCCTATATATTATTCTATGAATATTCATGCACTTATTATAATTTTTCGGGATAATTTATCGGTACGCATTTATACCGAGTAGCAGAACCAGTATCTGCACTTTTCGTCAGAAAAACGACTTTCAACATTAGAACTCACTTACTATAATTATTAAAGCATTATAATAATTATTAGGGTCAATTATGGAATTATTTTCTAATTTCACATAATTAATTAATTAACTTCCTTAATTAACGGTGCGGGTCCTTACATTCTCCCCACCTTTTTAGGATTTTGTCCTCAAAATCAGAATATACATGTCTCGAAAATCGGGATACTGCCGGAGAAGCTCGACCTCTCGCTTCCAAGTAGACTCCTCAGGAGTTCTTCCTGACCATTTCACTTTGACCATCGGAATGATCTTGCTCCTCAGATGCTTCTCGCCACGATCGAGAATCTTGAGTGGTCCGACGGGAGTTTTCAAGTTCTCCCGAACCTCCACATCATCCGGTTGCACCACATGCAAAGGATCCGCTATATACTTTTGAAGCTGAGACACGTGAAACACGTCGTGGATGTTGGCCAAGTTCGGAGGCAAGGCAAGCCGGTAGGCAACTGGTCCTACTCTACCAAGGATCTGGTATGACCCAATATACCTCAGGCTCAGCTTCCTCACTCTGAGTGCCCGTCCAACACCAGTGACAGGTGAAAGTTTCACAAACACGTGCTCACCCTCACTGAACTCAAATGGACGATGCTTTACACCGTAGTAACTCATCTGGCGATTCTGCGCCTGCTTCAACTTTTCCCTGATCATCTAGATCTGTAGGGTGGTATCTGATAACTCATATTTTGTTACACTTATTTATTAATCTTGGTTGGTATTTTTATGATTTATTTGAATTAAATAAAGGTCTTTTGGGTCAATTCACAATTCTAGATTTTAGTTGGGTTTAATTGATTTTCGTCATAATTTTCCAGATTTACACTACTTCCGTATTTTGATCATATCTCACTCTACAGATGTCCGATTGACTCCGTTCTTGTTGCTTTTTGCAGCTAACAGATAGGCTACAATAGCTATTTCAGCTACTGAAGCCCAATTCGGACGGGAAGATGGTCGAAACCTAATCTCAAGATGACGTATTTTGCTGGAATTTTATTTTGACGTTTGAACTTGTAATTCACATTAGGACCCAAGGCCATGTTTTATTGTTTTATTTTATTTTATTCAGCTTTTATTTTATGTTTGGGCTGAAGCGGTGAAACCCTAGCCGTCCTGCGTGACGGCTATTTAAGGGAGACTCTAGGAAACCCTTCGGCAGTCAGTTTTTACAACAGAGAAGTTCTCTCTGAGTTTTTATTCAATTGCGTTCTTCATCTTTTTATTTCAATCATGTTTACCTTAGCCATGCGAGGCTAAGAACCTTTTAATCAACCTAAGGGTAATGGATTCCATGGATTAGTCTTGAGGATCTGCGTTTATTTCAAATCAATTTGTTTCCCCTCCCAACTCAGATTGATATCGTGCGATCGTGGATATTCAATCTGAGGTTCGCGATTGCGATTATGGAAAGGGATTAATCATCAGATTTGATGATTAGGTTGATTGACCCTATGACCTTAAATCAAGCGGGCTGATACTCTGCGATTGTATGAGTAGAAGCATCGTCTTTGATCAAATGCTAAGCGATCGCTTAGAGAGGGTTGTCAATTGGAAATAAGGATTCTGATTCGATTGACAAATCAATCACGATTCTGATATCCTCTTATCCGAGGAAAGACGTCCATGGAACCCAAACCTTAGGTTGGTTATTTTTAATTACGAATTTTACATCCAATTTTACATTCTGCCTTTTTAAATTATCAAACTGAAATCAAAACAAACCCCCCCTTTTATTTTCTGTCATCATAAGCGATTTTTACCCAAACAATTTCCTTGAGAGACGACTTAGGGTTTGCACTTTACTACAAAAATTTCCTGAACCCTAAAGAATTAATTTTTAATTTGCGCGAGTTCGACAGCTCGTGTCAGTATCTTGGACAAAGTCCAAGCCAAACAACTCACGATCTCCTACCTCAGACCAGCAGGTAGGAGTACGACACCTCCTACCATACAACGCCTCGTAGGGTGCCATGCCCAGGCTAGCATGGAAATTGTTGTTGTACGAAAACTCAACAACAAAAGGTACCTATCCCATGCCGAGCCCTGCTCCAACGTGCAAGCCCGCAACATGTCCTCCAAGGTCTGGATAGTCCGCTTAGTCTGTCCATCAGTCTGAGGGTGATAGGCTGTACTCAGTCTCAACTGAGTTCCAAAAGCTTCCTGCATCGCCTCCCAGAACCGAGATGTGAACTTCGGGTCCCTATCACTAATGATACTCTCGGGCACCCCGTGAAGCCTCACGATCTCGCGAACATACAGTTTGGCCAACTGCTCTGTAGTGAAGCTCACCTTCACTGGAAGAAAATGGGCAAACTTCGTCAGTCTGTCCACAATGACCCATATAGAGTCACAGCCAACCTGAGTCTTCGGAAATCCCACAACGAAGTCCATGGAAATGCCCTCCCATTTCCATTCCGGAATCTCAAGAGGTTGAAGTTTACCAGACGGCTTTTGGTGTTCTGTCTTCACCTTCTGGCAATTTAAACACTTGAACACATACACATCTATGTCCTTCTTCATTACTGGCCCCCAGAAATTTCTCTTCAAGTCCTGATACATCTTTGTAGCACCAGGATGAACAGTAAATTGTCTCTTATGGGCCTCTGCCATAACCTCTTCAGTCAAAGGACATCGAGGAATCACAACACGCTTCTGAAACAAAAGAAGTCCATCCTCATTCCAAGACTCACCGTCTTGGTTCTTCACGTAGTCCAGACACTCTCTCTGCACTTGCGCCTCTTGGATCTTCTCCATAAGCTCGTTCCCGACTCTCACAGTCTCCATCTCGAGAAGTGAACCCCCAAACAAGGAAGTCACCTTCAGATCTCGAAACCTCTCTATGACGTCAAAGTCACCCATAGTCAAACTGGATAGACTCACGGATTTCTGACTCAAAGCATCAGCTACCACATTAGCCTTGCCAGGATGGTACTTCAACTCAAAGTCATAGTCCTTCAGAAACTCCATCCATCTTCTTTGTCTCATGTTCAGCTCCTTCTGATCAAACAGATACCTCAAGCTCTTGTGGTCACTGAACACTGCAAACTGTATACCGAACAGATAGTGCCTCCAAATCTTGAAAGCAAACACAATCGCAGCCAACTCCAAATCATGAGTCAGGTAGTTCTCCTCTTGAGGTTTCAACTGCCTCAAAGCAAAAGCAACAGCTCTACCAGACTGCATCAAAACACAGCCCAGCCCCTTTTCCAGAAGCATCACAGTAAAGCTCAAACTGCTCCTCAGGATTAGGAAAGATCAACACTGGCGAAGTCGTCAATCTCTCCTTCAACTCCTGAAAGCACTCCTCACACTCGCGAGTCCACACAAATGGAGCCTCCTTTCGGGTAAGGCGAGTCAAAGGGAGAACCATCATGGAGAAACCCTTGATAAACCTCCGATGGTAACCTGCCAAACCAGAAAGCTCCTCACTTTCGTAACTGTCTTGGGCCTCTCCCAATCCAGCACGGCCTCGATCTTGTTGGGATCTACTGCGACTCCTTCAGCTGAAATCATATGCCCAAGGAACTTGACTGATTTGAGCCAAAACTCACACTTAAAAGGCTTAACATAAAGCTTTTTCTCCTTCAGCACTTGCAGAACAATCCTCAGATGCTTCGCATGCTCCTCCTCAGTCTTGGAGTAAATTAGAATGTCGTCAATGAAGACAATCACAAACTGATCCAGATACGGCTGGAAAATCTTGTTCATGTAATCCATGAACACTGCCGGCGCATTCGTGAGTCCAAAAGGAATCACCAAATACTCAAAGTAACCGTATCTCGAACGAAACGCGGTCTTAGGGACATCCTCCGGCTTCACCCGAATCTGATGGTATCCGGACCAGAGATCAATCTTCGAATACACGGAAGCACCCCTGAGCTGATCCAATAGATCATCAATCCGAGGAAGGGGATACTTGTTCTTGATCGTCACCTTGTTCAACTGCCGGTAGTCGGTGCACAATCGCATTGTCCCATCCTTCTTCTTCACAAAGATGACCGGTGCTCCCCAAGGAGACACACTCGGTCGAATGAAATCTTTCGTTGAAAGATCATCAATATGCTTCTTCAGCTCCGCCAACTCCAGTGGCGACATCCGATATGGAGCTAATAAAATAGGTCCCACACCAGGAAACAGATCAATGGAGAACTCTATCTCCCTCTGTGGCTAAAACTCAGGAATCTCCTCAGGAAACACCTCAAGGAATTCACCCACCACAGGAATGCCAGTGATATCCTCCTGTGTCCCACTCACCAAACCTCCCAACATGACATAACTGAAAGCCCCTGCTCGCAAAGCTCTCCTAGCTTGCAGCACTGAAATGTACGGCGAGGAACTAGCTGTGGAATCACACAGAGACATCACTATGCGCTTGGCACAACAGTCAATCAATGCACAATTTCTGGACAACCAATTCATGCCCAAAATAATCTCCAAGTTGGCCATCGACAATCCTATCAGATCTACCGAGAAGTCACGACCATCCCACTGAAACACGATATCTCGATGTACAGTGGTAGAATTACACTTTTCTCCGGTGGCGGTAGTCACCCGCAACGGTAGAGAAAGCACAGACATGGACAACTCAAGCCCCAAAGCAATCGGGGTTGCAACAAAAGAATGCGTAGCCCCGGAATCAAACAATACATCAACTGATGAATCACCAATAGACACAGTACCTCTGAAAAGGTTCGGAGCTCTGTCCGACTGCTGGCGATCCAACGTGTACACACTTCCAGTAGCAGGTGGCACTGCAGGTACCGAAGTAGGTGCCATCGGAACCATCTGAAGTGGAACTCCCTACACTACAGTAGCCCTCGCTGTCGATGACGGACAGTCTTTAGAGAAGTGGCCCTCCTTGCCACACTGGAAGCAGATCAGCTGACCGTAGCACAATGACCAGCATGCTCCTTTCCACACCCCAAACATCTAGGAGTGGAAGGAGGCCTAGTGAAGCTCCCCTGCTGCGAAGCAGTCCTCTTGAACTGACCAGGCGCCTGCCTAGTCGCCAACTGTTTACCTTTGCCCTTCCCAGCAAACTTTCTGTCCTTCCAGGAAGTGGAACCACCTGTTCCCTTGGTCTCATCAATCTTGGCCCTCTTGGCCTTGCTCGTAATGCAGACATCCTCAATGTCCTTACACTGCTGAACCAGTGTACCAAAATCCCTCGAAGCAGCTCCAGCAATATGCTCTGCAATCACCTCACTAAGTCCTCTGCGGAATTACCAGCCAAAAATATCGGAGTAGGCACTGCCATCCGTAAATGTGCGAACTTCACAAGCTCATTGAACTTGGCCAGGTACTCGTCAACAGACATCGAGCCCTGTACCAATCTATCAAACTCTCCCTGCTTCCTCTCCTGTGCGTCATAAGGAAAATACTTGCCCAAAAAGCAGTCCCCGAAGAATGGCCACGTCATCACGTGACCCTGCATCTCATAAGCACGAGAGGTGTTCGTCCACCACTAATGGGCATCGCCCTCCAACATGTAAGTCGCGAACATCAGCTTCTGCGGATCAGTACACTGCATGACCCGGAAGATCTTGTCCAACGATTGCAGCCATCTCGCCGCAACAATAGGATCCAAAGACCCATCAAAAGAAGGCGGCTTATGCTTCCCGAAAGCGTTCAGCCGACGGTCAATCACGTCACGGTCCTCAGCAGGCTCCATAAAGGGTCCCATCACCCCAGTGACATGAGTAGCACTACCAATGTGACTCAGGCTCTCATCCTGAACACTAGGTAGAGGCGGCGACGGTGGAGGTGGTGGCGGAGGGAACTGACCAACAACAGGACCAGCCTCATCTCCTCCAACATGACCCTCATCATGGTCATGTTCGCCAGCCGGTTCACCTCAAGAGCATCCTCCGTGGCCTTCTGGTTCGCCTCACGAGCGGCGTCCATCATTGCCACGTTGGCCAATCTAGTGGCCTCCTGCATCTCAGCCAATGCAGTCAAGATTGGGTCGGGTTGACCCTCAACAGTCTCTCGTGTTCTCCTGGATCCTACCATGACTCTGCACAAGTTACACAAATTATGAGTTGATCAGGCCCACACAATGTGATTTCATATGCATCACCATAATACAACCCAACGGAGCAAACACACAAGACAGACACAACCAAGCATCCTAATTGTTGCAATACATACAGGCTTTTCCCTCGAACCATTGCTTTGATACCATAAAATGTAACACCCCGTATATATCCGGTAATGTTATCATATCATCGTATTAACCTGCGCTTAATTAAAATAGCGGAATATCTTTTTCTTTTCAATTATGATGTCATTATCATTACCAACTTGCTTAATTAGTCAATTAATAAAACATTGCCTGTATGTAAATTGCAAAAGACAACTAACTGAAATACCTCATTAAATCAAACAACATAAGTATGTCTCTAGTCTCAGAACTACAACACGTAGACCGGACAACTAACAGTTTATATAACTCTAACTAAAAGTACTAACATAAAAGTGGCATGGACAAACCCCATGCTCACCCAAATAATGCAACAAGCCCAACATTGTCTAATCAACAACAACGATATAATATAAAGGCGGAAAACATAAACAGCATCCAAATCCAGTCATGCCAGCATATAAACAATAATAGCATCAACTAAGCTCTGGCCTCCTGCCACTAGAGGCATCAGCCCCCATATTACCTGAATCTGAAATAAGCGCCCCCAAACGTGAGGTGAGATCTCTAAACAAAAAATCGCAGTAAGACAAGGGGTCCTCAAGGATCTTCCACCCCAAGCTCAGTTACATGTGCAATATAAGTTCAAAAGCAGTTTAACAATATAGTTTCCAAAATAGTGCAATGCAGCAGATAATCATGTCATGTGTGTCAATACAATAATCTATTGGCCAGAGAAATGTAAAAATACGTCTATTACCCACACAATATGCAAGACGCTACTTGCACCCACCCACAGACTCACGATCTTGTATGACGCTACATACTCAGGCTTACCGACTAAGTGGAAACAATACATACATATTATAAGCCATTGCACATACCAGCTCAAAAGATTCAAAATATCCAAAGCATGTAACCCAACATGCATATAAACCATTCCCCCATGGGGTATGGTGGAACCACAACATGGCTAAACCGAGGACACGAAAGCTTACCTTGCAAGCTAACAATCCAAGCCAAGAGTCCAACTAATGCTCAAAGTCCAAACACAGCAGAATCACAATCCGATTTGGACCAGCAATCATACCAATAAACATAGCTCATAAGCATAAACATAAAGACAACACCTCTTTTTAACGTTTTACGTCTTAAGGCTTATCACAAAGCCACAAGCCCTTAATCACTTGATTCTGACTTGGTTTAATTATTATAGAAGTTCAACTTCCTCAAACTAGGGTCCACAAACCCCAAACATCAGTTCTGGATGAACAGTAAGCTATTGTTCCTCGAAAACCCAGAATATCCAGATATTTGTCGGGGACATATCCGGATATCATATCCGGATATGCATATCCGGATATCAGTATCCGGATATCCATATTCGGATATCAAGAGACCCCATATCCGAATATCAATATCCGGATACCATATCCGGATATCAATATCCAGATATACATATCCGGATATTTCGCGACAGAATGCAGCTTCTGCATTTCGCGAAGATATCCAACAAAGATCCAACTTTTACCATTTCAAAACGTTCAAGACTCCATTTTTAGGCAAATTTAGGTTCATACTCAGATTACATACTTGTTTAACTTATTAAACATGCCAAGACATCTCTTTTAATCAACAAAGCTCAAAACAGAAGGAAAGGCTGCTCTTGGAGCTCACAATCAGGTCCAAAGATTCTAGACTATGAATATTAATTATATTTCTGGTATAAACAGACCTTGATTCTACTGTTTGGTGATCTGTGAGCTGCTGTTTGGATCTTAAGCTTGATTATACTACTCGACAAGTAAGTTCCGTGTTCTCAGGATTAATCCCCATTTGTTCCACCATTTTCCAAGAGGAGGATGGTAGTTTTATATGGTATATGTGTTTATCTGTTATTTGAGATGATGATATGATGCACTCTACTATATGCATGTTATGTGGTGTATTACACACAAGATGGCTAATACATGAGTGTAGTGTGGAGCTGCACAAGACTATATTCCCTGAGTTTGGGTATAAGGCAAGAGCCTGATACTTTTTATGTATGTAGCAGACGTGTGTAAATCATACCGTTCTCTGGCCAGTAGAGTTGTTAGCACACATGCATGATATATATATATATATATATGATTATATTATTACTATTGAAATGTTATCTTTAAACTGTTATACCGAAGTGAGCTTGAGGCGGAGGAACTCTTCGAGAACCCTTGCTTACTGAGATTTCTTTTTAGAGATCTCACCCCGTGCGTGACACATTTTCAGGTACAGATGTCCATGAGATGGATGCTTCCCGAGGCAAGAGGCCGGAGTAGAGTTTATTTGAGATGCATGTTTTATTCAGATTATTATGGATATGGTCATTGTACCGTGACATGATTATTATGACATTATGTTTATACCAGACTATGTATGTTTTATTTGTTTGTGTGCATGAGGGTTGTCCATGCCTTTGATTTATTTGTGTTATTGTTGAATATGTATGTTTTGTATACGCCATGAGATATGGACATTTGTCATGATACGCGATGTAGCTTCATGACTTAGTATTTATTTATGATATTGGAGGCATTTCAGGAACTCTAGTTTGGTTTTACAATTACATAAGGATATAGATTGATTTTATACTGATATGTTAATAAGGAAAAAGTGATCTTGCATGCCTAATAACTTAATTTAATTTAGCTTCTATATTTAATTGAGCTGCGCTCAATACCGTAATATGATAACAAATCTGGATGCATACGGGTGTTACAATTATCACCACCATTGTTGCGGCCACTGCTGTCTCCACCACCATCTCTACGTCATCGCCACCACCACCACCACTACCATCATCGTCACTACCATCACCGCCACCATCACCACCACCACACCATTACCACCACCATATCACCATTACCACCGCCGTCGCCGTCGCTACCATGCCATCACCACCATCACCACTATTGTCACTGCTGCTGCCACCATTACCACCACCATGCTATCACCTCCACCACCACCATGAAGCCACAGCTACCGCCACCATCACCACCACCGCCGCCATCACCATCACCACACCATATGAAAAGGAAAGTGATAATCCAATTTTTTTTTATGCTTAATAGGAATGTTTTTTTTATTTTATTATTTGTTGTGTTATCAAATACAATTCTCATTCTCGGAATAAAAATAAAACATATTATCAAACATATTTTTTTTCTCAGAAATTGTTCCAAGACACAGAAATAGAAAAGAATTGTTTCTTCTCAAAAACAGTGTCAGGGAACAGAATGGTTGTCATGCATACCCTTATACTCATTCACTTCAAGTACTAAATAAATAAAATAAATATTTAATTATTATTACAATTAATAATTACTATAATAATTATTCTCAATCAATAATAATTATAAATTCTTACTAATTTCAGATTCTTTGTCTACTCTGAGTTGTGTAAATTTATTATTTGAAATATTGTGTAAATCCATCAATTGATTATAATTGGTTATAATTGATTTGTAAATCCATTAATTTTTTTTTTGGTGTGGTGTATCCATTAATTAATTATAATTGATTTAAACAAATTTTTATCAAATAATTAATAAATTAATATAATATTTTTGAAATATGTTATAATTAAATATAAAATCATGTATGACATCAATCAAATATAATTTTTTTTTCATAATAAACAGATAGAATATAATTTTTTTATTGTTCACCGTTGTTAAAAATTATATTCCCAAAATATGCTATCATTTAACAGCCAAAAATCCATTCTTCACAGTAAAGCTCAAAAATAAAAATTTCAAACTCTATTGTCTATCACAAGTCACAACCTTGGTTTTGGAGAGATAAGGGTCCTAATTTCCAAAATATTTTCATTACTCCCATTTTATCGAATACTTATATCATTTATCTAAGCGAAAAATATTTCTGCAGTTAATGCAGAGAAGTTATCTGTATTTATTCTCAAAACGATATTGTTTTGATATTGAAATCTTAAAAAATTATAAATATAAAGACTATTATAACTCTGAAATAAATTAAAATTATAAAAATACTATGATTTTTGATCTAAAATAATATTATATTAACCTTACCGCAAATAACTTATCTGCAATTATTACAGAAAAAATAAACTATTTATCTAATATGATAAAAAGTAATATTTTTTAGTTTTATCTATATCTTATATTTTATTTTTTTTAGCAAAGGAATATGTACTCGTGTATTGAAAATAAGCTGCCCCAGTCCCCCTAACTTCTCACTTCTCGATGTACCTGGTACCATGCTGACTTGACCCAATATCAGGTCCTTGCTTTTCAGTTTTCACTACTCTTTTATGTACACCACTTTACTCTCTCACTAGTCACTACCACTACTTTTTTTTTTTTTTTGAAGAACTACTACCACTACTTTAAATCCTCTCCTTTTCTCTCTATTTTTTACTTTGTTTCCCTCACTTCGCTCATCATGTCCCCATAATCTCAATGAAATGAATGGAATCTAAATAGCTCTGTAGCTAGAGAGATACATAACCATTCATTAGAACCAATGAGTTCTAGCTTTGTCACCAAATCACCACCACCACCGTCACCGTCCTCTTCCTCATCGCCGCTGAACTCCTCCACTGAGTCCCTTGATGGCTTGAAGTTTGGCCAAAAAATATATTTTGAGGATGTGAGTGTGGCAACTCAGGCCAAACCCAATAATGGGGTCTCTTCTTCTTCTTCTTCCTTAGGGTCAAAGAAGGGAAGGGGTGGTGTGGTTAATGTGGCTCACCCTCCTAGGTGTCAGGTGGAAGGTTGTAAAGTAGATCTGAGTGGTGCTAAGGCTTACTATTCTAGGCATAAAGTTTGTTGCATGCACTCCAAATCCCCTACTGTCATTGTCAATGGTTTGGAGCAAAGGTTTTGCCAACAGTGTAGCAGGTTACCTATTCTTGACTACTCTACTTTTATTGATAACTTTTAAGACAATCTTTTTTTGTCGTTGCTATTTTTAGTGCTTTTTCTATAATGGGTATGTTCTGATTTACTTTTTCTATAATGGGTATGGTATCTTTTTTTTTTTTTTTCCTTATAATTTTCATTCCATGCTTATATGGTTTTGGATGTGTCTTTTACGTTTTTTATTTTTCATGTTTTTGAATAGCATTGCTTGTTCTCACTTCAGGGCTTTACTAATGTTGTTTTTGTTTCTGGAGTCTGGACATTTTTTGGTACTGTGGTTTTGTTGATTATGTGTCATGCGCTTTACTTCCTTCATACTAAAGTGCATGTGAAAGGAAGTTTGATAAGGCGTATGCAAATTTTGTTTTCCTTTGGTTTCTAATGCTTCTTGATGTTTGGAGACTGGTTCATATTTCGGGATTTGATGCATTTGTTGGTGTTATGAGTTATGTATGGCATCATGACAATGGTGGTGCTTTTATGCGACTGATGAGGGATTATGCTCTAGAAGACGGTACTGGTTTTGTGAGTTTTTTGTTGTTCCTCCTTTTTTCTTTCGTTGTTCGTGATATCATGAAGTGCTTGTGAAAGAAAAGTGGAGCTATTATTCGGAAGGAAAAAGCAATGATTTTTTATTTCGGATGATAAGCCCATAATATTTTTTTAGAATCTGTTGTGCAAAGTTGATATCCTTTTATTTTCCTGTTCCATGGGGAAGTGCTTTTTTCCACATGCTCATATACAAAGTATGTAATTCGTCCTTAAGGTATGTTAGGTCTATGTCTTTAAGGTTGCTTGTTTTTTTGATCCATGGTCCCTTGTTTTTTTTAATGTTTTTTCCTTTTCTGTTTTATAGTTCAAGCTTAATCACATTTCAAATTACTTTCCTCTTCAATTTGACTCATTGGTACTAGCTAATGTTACTTGGCATTCTAGGAGTGTGTTCAGTGGCAAAATATTACTAACAAGTGTTTCGTTTTAGAGGTGGAAGCTCATCATAATTGGATAGTTTCTGACCATGCGATCTGGAAAACATGGGTCTATTTATTTTTCAACAATAGAAACAGGGTTAAAAAAAAAAAAGAAACATGATATATATATATATATTTTAGAAACAGGGTGAAATAAAGAAGCCATTTGAGTACTCTGACCTATTGGGAGATGCATGAAATGTTGCAGATTGATCCAACCAATTATAATTTTCCGTATTGAGTTATTCCCTAGAATGATTCTCTTCATGCAGTACTAAAATTTTCAAATTAACATGCACCCTTTGAAAGAATTGCCAAATTTAAGAACATAAAACTTGGTGCTCTATGTCCCCATTGATGATCGACCTGATTGGTGTACATCTACTGATCTAATGTAATGTGGGATCCATATTGCAGATCATTTTTGAAAGAATCGCTGTGAAATGGCTTAATATTTAACATTATATTTTGACAAGACATGTGACCTTCAAGCCGTGCAACATGTTCTCTAATGTAATATTTAACATTATAAGGGAGGAGTAAGTCCTATTGTCTAATAATGATGCGATGTTAATCACTTATGTAAAATAATTAAATTGAATAATGTAGCAACTAACAAGTGCTGGGAAATTTCTGATGCTCTCCTGGTACAGATTGAGCATTATGGCATACTACATCCTTGTGGCTGACCCCTTTTAGTTGGAACAAGGCTTTGTTTGGTTGTTACTGTTGCTCTTCTGCTTTAAGGCATGGTTGGAAGTGAATGCTGTTGATTATTTGATATGTGTGGTTTATTGGTCACTTATTGAAAAGTTGAGTTGTATTTCACCAGGTTTAAAGATATTGTTGATGGGATAGTTTGTAAATGCTATTTATAATTATTAGACGTGCAGGTTCCATTTCATAAAAGCTACATTGGTATATCTTTCTTGAACATATTGTGTCTCTATACTGTGCTTAACACATGGAAATGTATTCCTAAATATACCTTGAGGCAGCCTGCTAATCAAGCTTTGTCTGGGCTTGTAATCGGATTTTATTATATTCAGTTGTTGTTGTGACTACAATTTGAATGGTATTATTATCCAGGTGTTACAAAATCTCAAATCCCATTGTCTTTCCTCCAAATTTCAAATTTTAATTCTAAGTTCATTAAGGTTATGACGATGTGGAAAATTGTTGTGTTACAATGAGAATTTCAATAGTTTTGGGATTAATCAGCTCAAGTCTGTGAATGTGGTAACCATCCATTGTTGTTGTGGAGCTGGGATAGCTGCCTAATGGCTGTATGAAGTATAATTTTTGTTTCTCTTTTGGGCTTTGTTCCCATCCAGGGTTGTAAAGGATTTTATTGCACATTTGATCTTAAGCTTTTGTAAGGTACATTCTACTTTTCATAATGGAATTAATCAGAAAGAGGGCTCCAACAAATTAAGAGTGTTCTTGTGAATGTGATAGGATGGTGTATAATGCTTAAAAAGATAATGGAGACATAATACAGATGGATGTTTCTCAAATCTACTAATCTCAATATTTCAGATGAGAATATGGTAATGGTAATTGGTGCAACAAAAGATCATCTTCTTCTTTTTATGTAATTAAAATGTGAATATATATTTTAAGGTGTGTCCCCTGTATTCAAGCTCAATGATTTCCTTTTCAACAATACCAGTATATCTTGTACTAAAGATGATCTTATCCTTCATAGCAAGAAGGAAGAGACAGAATTTTATTGGTATCCATGTTTCAGTCTTACTTTATATTTGAAGTTGAGTTAAATGTATCATGGAGCCATGGAATGTTCCTTTGATGCTATGTTTAGAGGATTTTTAGATGATGCAATCTCAACCCTGAGTTTAAAACCTTCGAGGCTTATGCTGTGTTTCCAACATGCTATCCCTCATCCAATGCATTAACATTGCTAAAAGATGTGGAAGTTACATATTATGGAACTATACCTATATACGTGGGTTTATAAAGATTTTCTTTGTTCTGTGATGATGTCAGTGATGACTAAGTGGAGTGAGTTAGAAATTCTCTCATTTGCATGTGATTTTCACGAGAAAGGAGAAATACTTCAAGTGCTTCCAATTCTGTGGTAACAACAGCATTGCATGCGATGCTAAGAAGCAACTTTGTCATGTTCTCTTTTGTATAACTCTTATTACATAAATTTGGTAGTATTTATATTTGAGAAAAGCTAATATCCTCTTGCCTTTGCCCAGATTTCATCAGCTTCCTGAATTTGATCAAGGAAAACGAAGTTGCCGCAGGCGATTAGCTGGTCATAATGAACGTCGGAGAAAGCCCCCACCCAGCTCCTTAGTAACCTCTCGTTATGCCAGACTTTCTTCACCTATTGTTGGTTAGAAATTTTCAGTAAAATATCAAATTCCAAATCTCTCTATGCGTAAATTGGATGAAAGCATCAATAGTTTCTGCTTGTGCTATTATTCCTTACCTATAAAACATTCAAATGTTTGGCTCTTGTCAACAGATAACAATGGTTCTGGTGATGGCTTTCTAATGAAATTTGCTTCATACCCAAAGCTTACTCTGAGAAATGCATTGCCAACACCAACATCTTCTGAACCAGTTCCTGGGAATCAAACTGAAACACTTACTTGGCTGGCCAATTCAGAGACACCATCTGAATTTTTCCTGCAAAGTTCAGTGGGTGGAACAAGCATCACTGGTCCAAGATATCCTTCAGTGGAAAGTTACACTGCAGTCACAGACTCAAACTGTGCTCTCTCTCTTCTGTCAAATCAAACATGGGGTTCTAGAAACTCAGCACCACCAAGTGTTGAGCTGAACAACTTGTTGAATTTCAATGGTACACCCATGACACAACTTGCTGCATCATCTCAAGTTGCAGCCATCCATCAGCATCCAAATGCCTCATGGTATTTCAAGGGCATTGATTCTGGTAATTGTTCACCTGAGGTTGTCCCTTATCTCGGTCCGGGTCAAATTTCCCAGCCTCTTCATAGCCATCTTTCTGGGGAGCTTGATGTGTCACAAGGTAGGAGGCAATTTTACATGGATCTAGGGCAGTCCAGGAACTGTGAGTCTTCTCACTGGTCACTTTAAAGCTCTTCTTTTGCTGTAAGGTATGTAATAATATCATGTGGCACAAAAACCAGAGAGGGGAATCTGTGCCTATTTGATCAATTACCAGACTGGTACTACTGCTTATTTTGGTTTGTTTGAAATTATATGTAAGGCAACTTCTAGACATCCTTATTTTGGTGTGTTTGAACTTTTAAGCAAGGTGTGTAGCCTTGTTACATTTTGTGGAACATTTAGACATTATTATTTTGGTCTATTTGAACTTGTGTACTTAGAAGCAAGAAGCAAGTTGGGTAGCCTTGTTTCATTTTTTGGAACTTCCATAGACATGGATCACCTTAGGGGGATGGATCCTTTCATGTCCTTTTTTAATAAGATCATGACAACTTTTGCTCGTTTGAGAGCTTTTATTTTTAGTTTCTTTTTTCCTTATAAGCATATCCTTAGCCAAACATAATTTCACAAAAGCTCTTATTATAAAGAGTTTTTTTTTCATAATGAATAAAAAAGTTAAAAGTTCTCGGAGGAGTTTTTTTTAAGATGTATATGTGCCTTTTAGAGTTCTCATTTATTTTTAGGTATACTATTATTTTAAATTTTTATACATAAATTTTATTATTTATTGTAATAATATATCTTAATAATAATTCATTTTATCTCCTTCTCTGCAAAACCCTAAGAATGATTTTACACAATTATCCAACAGTTTATAGTTTTATTTTTAATTTTTTTTTCTAACTTTTACTTAAAAGTAATTTTCAGCTTAAAAAATATATGCCAAATAGGTCCTTAGTCATTTGAAAAAATCAATGATAACAATTTTAATGACAGCTTATAAATCATAAAAGATGGAATGGTCATTTTATATTTATTTGTACGTTAACAATGAATGATTACAATTTTTCACATTAACATGCTCTTATTAAATAAAAAAATGAGACAATATAGTGAAACCGTACCCAATAAATCTTTTGGGTAAAAAAAAAAATTGCCATGCACTAAGCACATGATTTTGCAAAGGGGAGAGGTGAGGGTTGATTGCATGTATATATAGCCTTACATTTTTGTATAGAGATTGTTCTTCCACTCAGAATTTGTGACTTTCCCGAGAAGCAAACTTAGTGCTTGTCCCGAAATTCTTTTGGGTAAAAAATTGAAATTTTCTTATTGTCTCCAAGTAACGTATCGGATAAAAAAACTTAGGGTAAGAATATGAGATTTTCTTATTGTCTCTAAATAACGGATTGGGGAAAAAAGAACATGGTGTTCTAAGTATATTACGTGTGAATGGTTCGTAGGACGAGATTGGAAAAATAAGACTATGTTCTGAATGAAATTCAATCCATTTTGCAACTGTTCCGATGGCCCAATGATATAGTGGCCCAAAGGACTAAGTCCAAACCCCTTATCCATGTCAGTCCTACTAACCCTAAGCTTTCCTGCCCCCAAGGTGACGATGCTCCCTAGGTGAGACACCAAAATGTCTCATTTTGGGATTATAACTCTCAGGGAGACCACCCCAGATACTATAAGTGGAAACTGCTCTTTGTCACATGCTGACATCGCCAGGCACAGGGGGTGCATCACTGCTACCATAGCAGTGCCTACCACCCCTAGCTAATCCCAATGAGGGTTGACCCCTTCCTCACCAACCCACACAGGATCAACATCACCTTCCCCTATAAATACCCCTCTCCACACACAAGGAGAGACATCTTATGTATTGTTATTCTGCCCATTTATCTTGAGTCACACACACACACACACACACACACACACACGATCCCCATTATTTATCATCGGTTAGCTTCATACTTGGGACTATATCTCCTAGCTTGGTCTCTATTTGTGCTAGAGATATAACCCATACAGTGACTCTATCCCAGAAGGGAACATAGTGGGCTTATAGACCTCAAACGGTACATTGACGCCGTCTGTGGGAAACTATAAACTTCTATTCCCACTCTCTTACCAACGATCTACAGAAGGCAGATCTTTCACCCTGAACGAAATATGGTAGTCACAACGAGGAGAACACATCAGCCAAAAGCTACCACCCCTGAAGGCCATGTACAAACGGTCCACTCCAGTTCCCCACCATCCGTAATATCAGCTCCGGTCCAACAAGCAGCAGCCGAGGGTCTCCCGCCGGTACTGCAGTCTATTGACGCACAGCTGCCGATGGCTAATGCCGGAGTAACATGGTTGAACCGTCACGTGGCTATACGTGAGGTTCAAACAGAAAACTTGGTCCCAACTCAACCCCACCACCTGGAGTCCAGTACGGAATGCCATTCCCCGTCACAGTCCCTCAAACAATCCACCTCCCATATATCAACAACCGCCCAGAAGCCAACCTATGGTTATGTACAATGACCACAGAATGCCAAGAGTCGCCAGATATCCCCCCGAACCTTACACCCATCACGTTGGTGCCCCTTATCCCGTACTGCCTATAGTTGCTGGGGTCCCATTCCATGGCTATGCAGTACCACAACACAACCCAGCCGTCCCACAACCTCAAGCATAGGGACTGTGACGGGAATGACATTTCGTACTGGACTCCAGGTGGTACAATGACCACAGAATGCCGATAGTCGCCAGATATCCCCCCGAACCTTACACCCATCACGTTGGTGCCCTTTATCCCATACTGCCTATAGTTGCTGGGGTCCCATTCCATGGCTATGCAGTACCACAACACAACCCAGCCGTCCCACAACCTCAAGCATTATATATGGTACAACCTTCTCCCCAACATGGCATCCATCACGCCCCAGCTCTCTCATTTTCAGTGGAAGCCCCTCAAGCACACCGTCCTCTTTCTAACACACACCCACCTAACCTGAATGTGTGTGCCACGCCCGTCAATACCTCTGGACGCAACAAACCTTTAACAGATGACCCTCGCCTGGCCCCCATACCTTTGGGCTTTAAAGGTCCTTCCAATATCAATACCTACGTAGGCGATACAGACCCCTTTGAATGGATACAGAAGTTCGAAGCGGCAATGACCCTCCATGGCGAGACAGACCTCCTTATGTGCAGGACCTTTCCTACACTTATGGGCGGGAGAACGTTGGCATGGTACACTACTTTGCCAACTGGGAGTATCGCTTCTTAGGACGATTTGGCGAGCAAGTTCCAAACTCACTTCACGACAAGTCGCCCAGTACCCAAATCAGTCCATTCGCTGGAGAAAATCTGCCAACAGTCAGGGGAGTCTCTTAGATCTTTTTAGACCGTTTTGACAAAGAGGCCTTACTTGTGCAAGGTCTTGACCCTAAAGTGCAGGTACACATACTCTTGTCAGGCTTGAGGCAAGGAGCGTTTGCTTATGAACTCGCCCACCACGAAATAACCGACCTGGAAGAGGTCAAGAAAAAGGCCCAAGAGTTCATGCGGATCGAAGAATACAAGGGGAGCAGATTCGATGACGGGCAAAACCAGGAGAAAAAAGCAGGAAAAAATAAAGACCAAGATGAGGAGGATAGGAAAACTCACAAGTCCTCTACATATACAGGTCGCCTCGTGGGGCGTGGCTCTTCAGGACGACAATCACTTAGTGTGCTACAAACTGAATATAACGAGGAGCATAAGACCTACCCACAACGCCAAGAGCCAACTAGGGCACCCGCCGTATACTGCAAGTTTCACCGCTGCAACGGCCACAACACTGAAGAATGCAGATCTCTTAAAGAAGAGATTGATGAATTGATTAAAGGAGGAGCCCAAAGAAAGGTTAGCAATTCCTCACGTGAAGTTGGCCCATCCAGGCGTCGCACAAAGCATAGTAGGTCACCTGAAAAGAGGAGAGCTAACCAAGCTGATTATAGACCTTCCCACCGTGAACGCAACCAAAGGGAAGGCTCCTCAAGAGGTCACAGGGAACAAACCGGTCCAAACACCAGAGGGAGACATGAAGAAGAGGAAGACTCCGCTGTCATCAAATATGGCGTCATAAACATGATCTCCGGCGGCTTGAGTGTAGGCGGAGAAACAGCCAACTCCCGGAAAAGGCATTCGAAGCAATGTTTGGCGGTATCTGGCAAAATCATCACCAAAGAAAAAATTGCAATAGGCCCCGCTAAACCAAGGATCGTGTTGGATAGCAATGAGTTGGGCGATGTCCTTCCCGGGCATGATGATCCTCTGCTCATTCAAGCTATAATCGCCAACTTTGGCGTGAATCGAGTGTTCATTGACCATGGCAGCTCTGCTGACATTTTATTTTTACCTTGCTTCAAGGCTCTAGGGTTTACTGAAAATGATCTGACCTCGGTAGTAGGGGAACTGTCGGGCTTCAATGCAACAGTCACCAAGCCCCTCGGCATGATCAACCTACGACTGTCAATGGGAACACCACCCCCTTCAAAATCAGCCACATTCAATTCTTAGTGCTCGACACTCCTTCAGCGTATAACGTCATCCTCGGTAGAAGGGTGTTTGTCGCCTTTGAGGCCAGCATCTCTCACCTCCTCCTCACAATGAAATTTGTGGCAAGGGATAACAAGATCGCAACAGTAAGAGGGGACCAAATAGTGGCCAGAAGTTGCTATAACATCTCCCTCAAACCGATATCCAAGGTCACCTTCAGAGACCAACCGGCATCCCAATAGGTAACAACACAACTAATGGATGAAAGCTCTAGCAGGAAGAAGAAAGAGCAAGAGCAATGTTTCCTGGTGAAGTTTGACGCAAGAGATGACCCCCGGCTGGAACACGCCAGACCCACCCCTGATGGAGCATTAGAACATGTTGTTATAGGCGATGCTGACTACCAAACAACAACCATCGGGGAAACCATCGACCCGGAGGTGAAAGGCAAGTTGATTAAGCTGCTACGAGATAATAGAGACCTATTTGCATGGAAGCCATCTGACATGCCTGGAATTGATCCCGAAGTATGCTGTCATAGATTGTTCGTTGACCCTAAGGCGAAACCTATCGCCAAGAAAAAAAGGAAGTTTGGCCCTGATCGCCAAAAGGTTATTGATGAAGAAGTTAAGAGACTCCTAGACGCAGGTTTCATCAGGGAAATCAAGTACACAATTTGGTTGTCTAATCCAATATTGGTTAAAAAGCATAGCAGGGCGTGGAGGATGTGCGTAGACTACACTGACCTGAACAAAGTATGCCCTAAGGACGCCTACTCTTTCCCCAGTATCGACCAGCTGGTAGACAACACATCCGGATCCAAAATGCTATCCTTCATGGATGCGTACTCCGGCTACAATAAGATTCCTTTATTGGAGGAGGACCAAGACAAAATGGCGTTCATCACCCAGAACGCCAACTATTGTTACACCATGATGCCCTTCGGGCTAAAGAATGCTGGAGCCACTTATCAGAGAATGATGAACAAGGTGTTCAAAGAACTAATTGGCGACATCATTAACGTTTACATTGATGACATGATCACCAAGTCATAGTCACCTAAACAACACCTACTACACCTCCAAAGTGTATTTGACAGGCTAAGGGAATACAACATGAGGTTGAATCCCAGCAAGTGCGCATTTGGAGTACCAGCTGGAAACGTTTTAGGGTTCATGCTCACCGAGAGAGGCATTGAAGTAAATCCTGACAAGTGCAAGGAGGTGATAGAAATGAAAAGTCCCCAAATAATCAAAGAAGTGCAGCAGCTAACCGGTCGGATAGTAGCTCTCACCCATTTTCTGGCAAATTCAGCACACAAATCCCTCCCTCTGTTCAACCTACTCAGAAAAGGAACAACTTTCCAATGGACTGAAGATTGTGAAAAAGCTTTGCAAGAATTTAAAAGGGCCTTGACATGCCCGCCAGTCCTCACTAAGCCAGACAACGACAATACCCTCTTCCTGTATCTCACCGTAGGCTCAGAAGCCATAAGCGCAGCCTTAGTCAGAGAACGAAAGGAAGAAGGACAGAGACCAGTGTACTTCGTCAGCAAAGTTTTGCAAGGAGCTGAACTTCAGTACCAGCAAGTGGAGAAGGTCGCACTCACCCTCATCTTCGCCGCCAGAAGGTTAAGACCATACTTCCTGTGCCACCCGGTTCTCGTCAGGACCAACCAACCCATCCGCCAGGTTTTTCATAAGCCAGATCTCGTCGGATGAATGATGTCTTGGGCGATTGAGCTGTCAGAGTATCAAATCTGTTACAAGCCTAGAACCGCCATTAAAGCTCAGGCTCTCGCTGACTTTATAGTCGAGATGACGCAGGGTCCGCAGCCTGACGATCAAGCCTCTGAAGCCCCGCCGCTAGCAGTATGGAAGCTATATGTTGATGCTTTCTCCAACGCCAAGGGCTCTGGCGCCGGCATGATAATAGAAAACCCGGAGGGGTTGGCGATGAAACATTCCTTAACTTTCAATTTCTTAACTACCAATAATCAAGCCGAGTATGAGGCCATGATTGCCGGTTTGGTTCAAGCCAAAGAGTTGGGAGCTCAACGCCTTAAAGTCTTCAGCGACTCCCAGTTAGTGAATTTCCAAATATCTGGAGAGTATCAGGCCAAAGGCCCGTTAATGTGAAGGTACTTGGAGAAAGTTAAGGAGTTGATACAAACCTTCGAGGCGGTTGAAGTTGAGCACATTAGGCGATCAGAGAATACCCGAGCAGACATCCTCGCCAAATTAGCAAGCACTAAAAGCCCAGGTAACAATCGTTCTGTGATTCAGCACAATTTACCTAACCCATGCATCGTCATGCATATTTCAGACACGACAACGCAAATCGCCGAAGAAACGTGGGCCACACCCATCATCAATTACCTGTCAGAAGGCACCCTCCTACTTGACCAAAATGAAGCCAAGAAGGTAGTACGAAGAAGCGCCCATTTTTGCATGGTAAAAGGACACCTCTATAAAAGAGGATGCTCAACTCCACTCCTAAAGTGCTTGAACCCCAACGACGTTGAGTACGTCCTACAAGAAATCCACGAAGGGATCAACGACCATCATATGGGCGGGCACCTATGTAGCACCGACTCGACACGCGACACGTGACACGACACGACACGACACTCCGACACGTCAATCTTAAAAAAATATGAATTTCGACACGTTCCGACACGTTTTAATATTAAATAATATTTTTAATTTATATAGTGTATATTTCATTTAATATTCAATAATTTAACAAAAAAAATAAAACTAAACTAATAATATCCATCAATTTAACCAAAAAACAATCATTTCCACAGTACCATTATATTGATCTAAAGCAAAAATAATAGCATATCCATACAAAAACATAAAACATGGACACTATAGAATATCTTCATGGAACATTTTCATCTAGAATAACATTTGACTCCATCTCTGGCTCATCAAGTGAAAGAGTAGCAACTTCAAGAATTCCAACATCTTCAAATGTATCAAATGTATCTCCAGCAATGTCCCACATTCTATTATCCCCTTGTGTATATTGTGAAGTCTTTCTTGATAAGAGCCTAAGGTTGCTATGTATATAAACCAAGTCTTCAGCACGTTTTGGAGTCATCTTATTCCTTCTTACAGAATGCACAAAAGAATAAGTACTCCAATTGCGTTCAGCACATGATGAAGAAGAAGGTTGTGCAACAAGTCGCAATGCTATCTTTTGAAGCATAGGTGAACAAGCACCATGAAGTACCCACCAAGCTTTGGGCTCCATAGAATATCGATTTTGCATGGCATCATAATCTCTAAAACCTCCACTCATACTAGCAAAGTCCACATACTCCAAATTTATTTTATTTCGGTCCTCCAAGTTAGGAAAGTATCTCTTTAAGCATTTTTGTCTTTCTTGATTAATCTCTAAATCCTGGTGTGGAGGAACTCGACTAGGATCTTCATTAAGCCATTGTTCACTATAGTATCTAAAAGAAAAAAGAGAAAAACAATTAAACAAATTATATCAAATAAGAGAAGTATTCAATTCATTCATAATTAAAAGCTTACTTGGGATTCAAAGCATGTGCCAAAGAATGAAGTGGAGTTGAATGTTTAGTCCAACGATCCACAAGAATGCCATGCACCACCTCATAAAAAGTTGAGGTCTCGTCCATCCTCTTCAATTCATGAAAGTATATAGCTTTCTTCACTTTTACAATCATGTCATCCAACATATCATAAATCAAATGAAGACAAGGTTTATCAGTGTCACAAATCCTAATCATATTATAAATAGGAGCAGTGAAAGCAAGTATATAATCAATTGAATCCCACCAAAGATCATCCAAAATCTTATCTTTAACCATTCTTGCCCGTCCTAGATTATCATCTTTATACAAACTCCATTTTTCACTGATTACCATATTTTGGAGACCATATTTTATCAATTTGAACCTCTTTAGCATCACAATCATGGAAGCAAAGCGGGTTTCAGCTATAGAAAGCAACTTCAATCCCACAAACTCATTAAACATTGACAGTCTCATAGAATGATTCATTATGAAGTTCTTTATTGCAGAAACATCTCCAACAATATCAGAAATCCAACTACATTCCTTATATGCTATTTGATTATTCTCCACATTTTTTGCAGCACAAATATTTTTCACAGCTAAATTCAGTGTGTGAACAACACATGGTGTCCAAGTAATAGGTGGAAATTCTTGCTCAATAAGATGCCCTGCTCCCTTACAATTTGCAGCATTATCCGTGATTACTTGAACCACTTTTTCATGCCCAACTTCTTGAATTACTTCTTTTAACAACATCCTAATAAAATGCCTATCCTTAGTCTCTCCTGAACAATCAACTGATTTCAAAAACATAGCTTCACCATCAGATACTGCCATGAAATTAATAAGTGGCCTCCTTTGTGAATCACTCCATCCATCACTCACAATACTAACACCCTTGTTTTTCCACCCAGCTCGAATAGGTGCACACAACCTATCAATATTTTCCTTCTCTTTCTGCAAAAGAGTGGTTCGCAAGGAGTTATATCCTGGTGGCAAATAACCCCCAATATTATTATCTGCAGCAAAAGTGAAGGCTGCTTGAAAGTATGGGTTCCTTGCTAAAGTGAATGGCAATCCTGCTGAATAAAACATCCTAGCAATCAAGTGGTTCAATTCTTCTCGTGCCCCAACATTGAATGCCCTCTCAATAGGATCTCTAGATGAACTTCCACCCTCACTTCCACTTCTTCTTCTTTTCGAGTTTGATTCTACGGAAAAACTAGAAGGGGGTAAAGGCACGTTTTTAGGTGCATTACTCTTCAATCTCTCACTAGTTTCTTGTTCTAATTTCTCCATCTCTAGCAAGTCTTTTGTCTCCACAACTAAACATCTTGCAATTCCTTTCCCTGCTATTTTAAGCAAATGAGCCCTTATTCTAGTATACGAACTTTTAAAATCCTTTTCACAAAAATTGCATTTCCAAGATAGATTCCCTCCTGCTTCCGTTGTGGTGCCTACTTTGGTAACATATTTCCATAATGGCTTCCTTAGAAATTCATCATCTCCACTACTTGCAATACTTGAATCCATTCTAAAAAATATAAAATTAAACACTATGAACAAAATAATTACTTATGCTAATATAGAACAATTAAATTAAAATAGTAGCATAAAAAATAAGGCAAATAACATATGCTTTGAGTTCTGTGAGCTCGTGTCTGTAAATTTAGAAAAAAACATATGCTTTGACATAAGGAAGGAGAGTGGACCATAACGAAGAGATTCTAGAAATACTTGAAACAGAACATTACAAATTGTATCAGATTGAACCCCAAGACAGTAACAATCAGGAGCCAACAATGAAGAGCAGAGAGCAAATGCTCACAATCAGGAGGCCTGAGTTTTTTTTGAACACTATCATGCTCTCATTAGTAGGAACAAAACCGCAACTAGCAAAAGTGGAAACTATGGTAAATAAAGAAAATGTTTGTATTTTGATCCCTTTGTTTTAATAGAAAATTTCACACTAAGAAAAGAATAGAAAAGAATAGTAATATACCTTCTAGTTTTCTTCTTCTGCTTGTACCGTAATAATGCAGAATCTCTTTCTTGACTCGTTAACTCACATGGAGCAGCTTTAGGAGTAATTGATAAGGTTTCACACTTCAGAGAATTTGATGGTTTCTCTACAAAAGCGAAAAGATAAATTAGTTACCCCACTTTCTTATCAGACATTATTTTGTAGCCTAAACTTACCAACCACGCCTAATATAAACAAAAGACATAGTTTTTTACAAAAGAGTGCCAATGATTCAGAAAATCAGATATCCTAAACATAAACAACAAATTTTTATTTAACCGAGACACCTACCCACACCACACACCAGACTCGAAAGAAAATCACATAAACAACGAATCATTTATACTATGTCTGAATAGAATATACCTGTTATGAACAGAATAGAGCTAAAACAACAAATCATTCATCATGATTTAATGAATTCAGTGTTTAAAATCATTTATAGCATATCTGAATCAATGAACACAAATTCAAATAAATAAATAAAAGAAAAATGAAATGTTGAAACAGAGACAATCTTGCCAGTTCAGCGAGAAGTGATGACCTTGAAAGCAAATAGTTAGAAAGAGAAAGAGGAGAGGAGAGACTCAGACCAGATTCAGAGAGAAAGAGGGAAGGACTTCCACAGAGGCAGAGACCACGAAAGAGGCGATGCCAGATTCAGAGAACTTTTACGTTTTGTACGTTTTAGGTTTAGGTGTTTTTATAATTTTTCTTTTTTAATAATATATTTAATTTTTCTAAATTTAATTTTTCTAAAATATAATTTTTTTTAAAAAAAATTATGTTTATTACGAAAATGCCATTTGACCGTGTCGGACACGGTCAAATTCGCGTGTCGGAATGGTCAACGTGTCGGAAAAAGTCAACCGCGTGTCCGACACCGTGTCGGAGCGTGTCGGAGCGTGTCGCCGTGTCGGAGCGTGTCGGACCCGACTCTTCCTGTTTTTACAAGTGTCCGTGCTTCCTAGGCGGGCACTCATTGGCGAGGAAAGAACTTAGAGCTGGATTTTATTGGCCAACCATGGAGCGAGACGCCCACGAGCATGTTAAAAAGTGTGAGAAGTGCCAGAGGTTTGCCGATAAAGCCCCGCCAAAGGAATTGACGTCAATCACTTCCCCTTGGCCTTTCTACAAGTGGGGAATAGACATATTAGGCCCTTTCCCCATGGCGGCTGGCCGGGTCCAATGTCTGATTGTCGCCATTGATTATTTTACGAAGTGGGTAGAAGCTGAACCTTTAGCCACCATCACATCCCAAAAGGTGAGGAAGTTCTTCTGGAGAAGTATTGTCTACCGCTTCGGCATCCCCGGTGAAATCATTACAGACAACGGTACTTAGTTCACCAACGCCAAGTTCCGAGAGTTAATGAACAATTTGTAGATCCGGCATCACTTCACCGCAGTAGAACCCTCAATCCAACGGGCTGGTCAAGTCAGCCAATAAAATGCTTGTCAAAGGAATCAAGAAGAAATTAGAGGCACATAAGGGTTGTGGGTTGACATATTGGAAAATGTCCTGTGGGGATATAGGACAACCGCCCAATCCAGCACCAGAGAGACGCCCTTCAGATTAACCTACGGCGCTGAAGCGATGATTCCCGTCGAAGTTGGAGAACCCTCTTGGAGAAGAGAGCACGTAACCGAGGTGACCAACAGCCAAAACCTCAGAGAAACTTTGGACCTGTTAGACGAACTCCGAGAGCACGTAGCCCAGTCAGAGCGCCAATCCAAAGAAAGGTCAGCAACCCGGTACAACAAAAAATTTGTTCCCAGGAAGTTTGCTAAACAAGACTTAGTTATCAGGCGCGCAGACGTTGGAAACAAGAACGTCCGCGAAGGAAACCACGCCCCAAATTGGGAAGGACCCTACAGGGTAGTCAGCAAGCTGGGAGAAGGAGCATATTCCCTTGAAACACTAGAAGGGAAAGCAATCCCTAGAGCGTGGAATGCTAACAAGCTCAAAAGATACTACAACTAAACCATCATGTAACACTCCCTGCACTCTTTTCCTCTCCCAAGTCTTTATCCCAATGGGTTTTACTTGGAAAGGTTTTTAACGAGGAAGGACCCCATGATGTGCCTCTGGCATATGTAGTTTTTCAAGTTAAAAATGATAAGGATTAAGTCATAAAAGAGCAGTTTATTTACATATTTGCTTATTATGTTGACTTTTCCATTTCATTGATATTTCCCACCTATTTGTTGTGTTTATATAGGAAGAAAGAAAGAGAAAATGAAATTTCAAAAGACTGTTGGCGTGAATCTGCACGGGAGTGGGTTCTGAGCTGCACCGTGAAGACCTGGGCAATTTTCTAGAAAAGTGGCGCGATCTGGCACCACTGTGGCGCAATCCTGCGCCAACCAGATTCCCCTGGGAAACTTACCAGATAAGTGGCGCGATCCTGCGCCAGTTAGGTTGCAGGCCTACATTCCAGAGAAGTGGCGCGATCCCGCGCCACAGTGGAGCGATCCCGCGCTAGTTTGCAAGAAAAATCACCGTGTTCTTAAAGGGCAATTTTGGAAGAAGCGAAACAGGATTATAAAAAGAACGCTGTGAGGGTTTATTCAAGACACTTTTGGACGTCAGAGAAAAACAAGGATTCCAGAAGGAGGAGAGGAACAGAGGATTGTTGTAACACCCCGTGTATACCCGGTTTGTTAACATGTCATCGTATTAAGCCTTGCTTAATTAAAATTGCGGAATATCTTTTTCTTTTCAATTATGACGTCATTAATCTTATCCAAGTTGATTACTTAATCAATTTTCATAAAACATCGCCTGTATGTTAATTGCAAAGACAACTAACTGAAATACCTCAATATATAAATAAAGTGAGTATCTAAGTCACGGATCTACAACACGTAGTCTGGACAATATCCTGATGTATTATTACAACTAGAATCTGAACAAAGACATAACCAAGTCAAGTGGCATGGAAAATCCCCATGCTCACCAAATAAACAACGAAAGCAACAAGGTCTCAACAAGGAAATCCATAAATGAAGCTACAATCATAAAGCAGTAAACAAGATCCAACATCCAAGTATAACAACAAAACAACATAAGCAGCATAAGTAGATATCATCAATCAACTAAGCTCTGGCCTCCTGCCACTAGAGGTCTCAACCCCCGCATTACCTGGACTTGAAATGGTGCCCCAAACGTGGGGTGAGATCTCTAAAAAGAAATCTCAGTAAGACAAGTTGTCCTCAAGGATTTTTCACCCCAAGCTCACTTACATGTGCAATATAAGTTCAAAAGCCATTTAAAAGTATAAGTTCCTAAACAGTGCAAAGCAGCAGATAATCATGTCATGTGTGTTTATACTATTCTACTGATCAGAGAAGTGCAGGAATACGTCTATTACCCACACAGTATCAGCCCATGCTGTATCCGCCCACAAGAATACCCCATGGCTTCCTGTTTAGACGGAACACCACATACATATCATATAGCATTTGCACTTAACAGTTCAATAGCATTTCAGTAAAACAATACATGAAAACACATCATGCGTATAACCATCCCCCCTTGGGACATGGTGGAACAAACAATGGCTAAACCGAGGACACGAAAGCTTACCTTGCAAGCTAACAATCCAATGCCAAGAGTCCACAATATCTCAGAGTCCACAAACAGCAAGATCACAATCTGTTTGGACCAACAATATTATCAATATTTAGGCACAACAAGCATACAATTTAAAGACAATGCCCTTCCTTTACGTTTTACGTCTTTAGGCTTCTCACAAAGCCACAAGCCCTTAATCCCTTGATTCTAACTTACATTAATTATTACAGAAGTTCAACTTCATCAATCTAGGGACCACTAACCCCCAATAGCCTTCTGTATGAACAGTGCAGCTACTGTTCTTCGAAAACCCAGAATATCCGGATATTTGTCGGTTACATATCCGAATATCATATTCGGATATCCATATTTGGATATCACCAGATATCCAGATATCAATATCCAGATATCATATCCGGATATTTCGCGACAGAATGCAGTTCTGCATTTTCGCGAATATATCACTCAAAGGTCTAACTTTTACCATTATTATACGTCCAAGGATCCATTTTAGGCACATAAAAGTTCATACACTGATTAGTTACTTGTTTAACTCATTTACATGCCAAGACTCAACCTTTAAACCAAGAAAACTCATGCTCAAGGTTGACGACACTTACCCAAGCTCAAAACAGAGCAAGAAGGTGCTCTTGGAGCTCACACTTCAGCTCCTACAATCTGACATGCAAAGGAAGCGAAAATGCCAACAAAGCTTGACCCTTTCTTCACAAGGAAAGCTTCTTGAAGCTTCACAAGCCAAGAACAAGACTCCTCAACACCCAAACTACCAAGCTAGCCCTTAAACCCTTCCCAAACAGCACCTCCAACTCAACACCAGCTGAATTTTACCCTCTCCAAGCACTCACTCTAGTGTTTACAAGGTGAAAGAGTAAGAAATCAAAGAGAAAATGCTTCAAAGCTCACCACAATGGAGAAGAAAGCAATAGAATAGTAGAAGGGACAGATGGTCAGCCAACACACTCACATAGCACAATAGGAATGTCTAGGGTTTTGTGCAAATAAGAGTATTTATAGCCCACTTAAGTGTAATCACACAGTATTAATGTTAATTGCTACGCTTAGCATTTTAATCCCAAACTTAGGATTCTGAACCTACTCATTTTTCTAAGATTTGTCATTTTTTTTCGCAGCACCTTTCCGGTACGCGCTTTTCCATAGTCAGTATCAGTTCTGGCACCAGTTCTCATTATTTTGACTTGAAACTTGTTTTACAAGTCCTATATATTACTCTAGGAACATTCCAACACTTATTATTATTTTTCGGGATACTTCACCGGTACGCATTTATACCGAGTAGCAGAACCGGTATCTGCACTTTTCGTCAGAAAAGCGACTTTCAACATTATTACTCACTTACTATAATTATTTAAGCCTCATACTAATTATTAGGGTCAATTATAAAATTATTTCCTAATTATTTAAGCCTCCTTACTTAACGGTGCGGGTTCTTACATTCGCCCCACTTTTTTAAGAATTTTGTTCTCAAAATCAGGAACATACTTGTCTCGAAAGTCGGGATACTGCCGGAGAAGCTCGTCCTCTCGCTCCCAGGTACACTCCTCAGGAGTTCTTCCTGACCATTGCACTTTGACCATCGGAATGATCTTGCTCCTCAGCTGCTTCTCGCCACGATCGAGAATCTTGAGTGGTCCGACGAGAGTTTTCAAGTTCTCCCGAACCTCCACATCATCCGGTTCCACCACATGCGAAGGATCCGCTACATACTTGCGTAGCTGAGACACGTGAAACACGTCGTGGATGTTGGCCAAGTTCGGAGGCAAGACAAATCGGTAGGCAACAGGTCCTACTCTACCAAGGATCTGGTATGGCCCAATAAACCGCGGGCTCAGCTTCCTCACTCCGAGTGCCCGTCCAACACCGATGACAGGTGAAAGTTTCACAAACACGTGCTCACCCTCACAGAACTCCAGTTGACGATGCCGCACATCGTAGTAAATCTTATGGCGATTCTGCGCCTGCTTCAACTTTTCCCTGATCAACATGATCTGCAGGGTGGTATCTTGGACGAAGTCCAAGCCAAACAGCTCCTTATCTCCAACCTCAGACTAGCAGGTAGGATTCCGACATCTCCTGCCATACAATGCCTCGCAGGGTGTCATGCCCAGGCTAGCATGGAAACTGTTGTTGTACGAAAATTCAACCAATGGCAGGTACCTATCCCATGCTGAACCCTGCTCCAAAGTGCAAGCCTTCAACATGTCCTCCAATGTCTGGATGGTCCGCTCAGTCTGGCCGTCAGTCTGAGGGTGATAGGCTGTACTCAGTCTCAAATGTGTACCATAAGCTTTCAGCAGCGCCTCCCAGAACCGAGATGTGAACTTCGGGTCCCTATCATTAATGATACTCTCGGGAACCCTGTGAAGTCTCACAATCTCGCGAACATATAGTCTGGCCAACTGCTCTGTAGTGAAGCTCACCTTCACTGGAAGAAAATGGGAAGACTTTGTCAATCTGTCCACAATGACCCAGATAGAGTCGAAACCAGCCTGAGTCTTCGGCAATCCAACCACAAAGTCCATGGAAATGCTATCCCATTTCCATTCTGGAATCTCAAGAGGTTGCAGTTTACCAGACGACTTCTGGTGTTCGATCTTCACCTTATAGCAAACTAAGCACTTGGACACAAAAATAACTATGTCCCTCTTCATTCCCGGCCACCAATAGTTTCTCTTCAAGTCTTGATACATCTTGGTAGCACCAGGGTGGACAGTAAACTGGCCCTTATGAGCCTCTGTCATCACCTCAAAAGTCAACGGACCTCGAGGAACCACAATCTTCTTCTGAAAGGTCAACAACCCATCCTCATTCTAAGACACTCCTTTCTGGTTCTTCACATAATCAAGGAACTCTCTCTGCACTTGCGCCTCTTTGATCTTTTCCATGAGCTCGTTCTCCACTTGCACAATTTTCATTTCGAGAAGTGCACCCCCAAACAAGGAAGTCACTGTTAGATCTCGAAACTGCTCAATGATGTCATAATCACCCATGGTCAAACTAGATAGACTCACGAATTTCTGTCTCAAAGCATCAACTACCACATTGGCCTTGCCAAGATGGTACTTCAACCCAAAGTCGTAGTCCTTCAGATACTCCATCCATCTTCTCTGTCTCATGTTCAACTCCTTCTGATCAAACAAATACTTCAAGCTCGTGTGATCACTGAACACAGCAAACTTCATGCCATAAAGATGATGCCTCCAAATCTTGAAATCAAACACAATAGCAGCCAACTTCAAATCATGAGTAGGGTAATTCTCCTCATGAGGCTTCAACTGCCTCGAAGCATAGGCGATCACTTTGCCCAATTGCAACAACACACACCCGAGCCCCTTTCCGGAAGCGTCGGTGTACAACTTGACTTCCTCAGTAGGATCAGGAAAGACCAACACCGGTGCAGTAGTCAGTCTCTCCTTCAACTCTTGGAAACATTCCTCACACTCGTGAGTCCACACAAATGGAGCCTCCTTGCGGGTAAGGTGAGTCAATGGCAGAACCAACATGAAAAATCCCTTGATGAACCTCCGGTAGTACCCAGCCAAACCCAGAAAACTCCGCACTTCAGTAACCGTCTTGGGCCTCTCCCAATCAAGCACAGCCTCAATCTTGTTCAGATCCACTACGACTCCTTCTGCAGAAATCACATGTCCCAAAAAATTTACGGACTTGAGCCAAAACTCACATTTGGAAGGCTTAGCATAAAGCCTTTTCTCCTTCAGCACTTGCAACACAATCTTCAAGTGCTCAGCGTGTTCCTCCTTAGTCTTGGAGTAAATCAATATGTCGTCAATGAAGATGATTACAAACTGATCCAGGTACGGCTGGAAAATCCTGTTCAAGTAATCCATGAACACTGCGGGTGCATTTGTGAGTCCAAAAGGGATCACCAAATACTTATAGCGACCGTATCTCGAACGAAACGTGGTCTTCGAGACATCCTCCGGCTTCACCCGAATCTGATGGTATCCGGACCGGAGATCTATCTTTGAATACACACAAGCACCCTTCAGTTGATCTAACAGATCATCAATACGCGGAAGGGGATACTTGTTCTTGATTGTCACTTTGTTCAGCTGTTTGTAATCGGTGCACAATCACATAGTTCTGTCTTTCTTCTTCACAAAAATGACTGGTGCTCCCCATGGAGACACACTCGGTCGAATGAAGCTTTTCCCTGAAAGGTCCTCAATGTTCTTCTTCAGCTCAGCCAACTCTGGTGGCGACATCCGATATGGAGCCAATGAAATGGGCCCTACACCAGGCAATAAGTCAATGGAGAACTCAATCTCTCTCTGCGGCGGAAACTCAGGGATGTCCTCAGGAAATACCTCGAGGAACTCCCTCACCACAGGAATGCCAGTGATATCCTCCTGTGCCCCAATCACCAAACCCCCCAACATGACATATCCGAAAGCCCTTGCTCTCAAGGCTCTCCTAGACTGCAATAATGATATATAAGGCGAGGAACTGGCTGTGGAGTCACACGGCGACATCACAACTCTCTTGGCACAACAATCAATCAAAGCACAGTTTCTGGACAACCAATCCATGCCCAGAATAATCTCAAGGTTGGCCATCGGCAATCCTATCAGATCCACCGAGAACTCACGGCCATCCCACTGAAACGCCACATCACGATGAACAGTGGAGGAATCACACCTTTCTCCGGTGGCGGTGGTCACCTGCAATGGTGGAAAAAGAACAGACATGTGCAACTCAAGCCCCACAACAATCGGGGTAGCAATGAAGGAATGCGTAGCCCCGGAGTCAAACAATACATCAACAGAAGATCAACCAATGGAAATAGTACCTCTAACCAGGTTCAGAGCTCAGTTCGACTGCTGACGATCCAAAGTATACACTCGCCCCCCTCTGGTGCCGCTGTAGGTGGAAGGAGAACCATCCGCAATGGAACTGCCTGAACTGCTGCAGCTCTCGCCGTTGATGACGGACACTCTCTAGCATAGTGGCCCTCCTTGCCACACTGGAAACAGATAGCCTGACCGGTAGCACACGGCCCTAAATGAACCTTCCCACAACCCGAGCATTTGGGAGTAGGAGGTTTCGCTAAACTCCCCTGAGTGAAACTCCTCTTGAACCGACTAGGTGCCTGCTTAGCAGCCAACTGCTTCCCTTTGCCTTTGCTAGCAAACTTCTTGTCCTTCCAGGAAGTGGAACTACCAGCTACCTTCCTCTCCGCCACCTTGGCCTTCTTGGCCTTACTCGAGTTACAGAAATCCTCGATATCTCGACACTGCTGCACCAGTGTCCCGAAGTGTCTAGAAGCAGACCCCGCAAGGTAACCAGCAATATCCTCACTAAGTCCCCTGCGAAACTTAGCAGCCAAGAAGATCGGAGTAGGCCTCTCCATCCGAAAATGCGCAAATTTCACCAGCTCATTGAACTTGGCCAGGTACTCATCAACAGACAACGAGCCCTGCACCAATCTGTCGTACTCTCCTTGTTTCTGCTTCTGCATATCATAGGGAAAATACCTCCCAAGGAAGCAATCCTCAAAGAATGGCCATGTCATAATATGACCCTGCATCTCAAACGCATGAGAGGTGTTCATCCACCACTCATGGGCATCGCCCTCCAGCATATAAGTAGCAAACATCAGCTTCTGCTTATCTGAACACTGCATGACCCAGAAGATCTTATCCAGCACCTGTAGCCATCTCGCCGCAACAATAGGATCATAAGACCCATCAAAGGAAGGAGGCTTATGCTTATGGAAAGCATTCAACCGGCGATCAATCACATCTCTATCCTCCGCAGGCATCGGGAAGGCCTGCATCGCCCCAGTCAGGGTGCTGCCATCTCCCATATGGCTCTGACTGTCGTCCTGTAGACTGGGTGGAAGTGGAGGCGGTGGTGGCGGTGGGAACTGACCAACAGCATCAGCAGCTCTCATTTCCTCCAACATGACCCTCATCATGGTCATGTTCACCAAACGGTTCGCCTCAAGAGCATCCTCCGTGGCCTTCTGGGTTACCTCCCTAACAACGTCCATCATTGTCACGTTGGCCAACCTAGCGGCCTCCTGCATCTCAGCTAATGCAGTCAGGATTGGGTCGGGTTGACCCTCAGCAGTCTCGCGAGTTCTCCTGGAATTTACCATGACTCTGCACAAGTTACACAAATTATGAGTTGATCAGACCCACGCAATGTGATCACATATGCATCATCATAATAAAATCCAATGGAGCAAACACACAAGACAGACACAACCAAACATCTTAGTTATTGCAATACATACAGGCTTTTCCCTAGAAAGTGCTCTGATACCATAAAATGTAACACCCCGTGTATACCAGGTTTGTTAACACGTCATCGTATTAAGCCACGCTTAATTAAAATTGCGGAATATCTTTTTCTTTTCAATTATGACGTCACTAATCTTATCCAAGTTGATTACTTAATCAATTTTCATAAAACATCGCCTGTATGTAAATTGCAAAGACAACTAACTGGAATACCTCAATATATAAATAAAGTGAGTATCTAAGTCACGAATCTACAACACGTAGTCTGGACAATATCCTGATGTATTATTACAACTAGAATCCGAACAAAGACATAACCAAGTCAAGTGGCATGGACAATCCCCATGCTCACCAAATAAACAACGAAGGCAACAAGGTCTCAACAAGGAAGTTCATAAATGAAGCTAAAATCATAAAGCAGTAAACAGGATCCAGCATCCAAGTATAACAGCAAAACAACATAAGCAGCATAAGCAGATATCATCAATCAACTAAGCTCTGGCCTCCTGCCACTAGAGGTCTCAACCCCCGCATTACCTGAACCTGAAATGGTGCCCCAAACGTGAGGTGAGATCTCTAAAAAGAAATCTCAGTAAGACAAGGGTTCCTCAAGGATCTTCCACCCCAAGCTCACTTACATGTGCAATATAAGTTCAAAAACCATTTAAAAGTATAAGTTCCAAAACAGTGCAATGCAGCAGATAATCATGTCATGTGTGTTTATACTATTTTACTGATCAGAGAAGTGCAGGAATACGTCTATTACCCATACAGTATCAACCCATGCTGTATCCGCCCACAGGAATACCCCATGGCTTCCTGTTTAGACGGAACACCACATACATATAATATAACATTTGCACTTAACAGTTCAATAACATTTCAGTAAAACAATACATGAAAACATATCATGCGTATAACCATCCCCCCATGGGACATGGTGGAACAAACAATGGCTAAACTGAGGACACGAAAGCTTACCTTGCAAGCTAACAATCCAATGCCAAGAGTCCAAAATATCTCAGATTCCACAAACAGCAAGATCACAATCTGTTTGGACCAACAATATTATCAATATTTAGGCACAATAAGCATACGATTTAAAGACAACGCCCTTCCTTTACGTTTTACGTCTTTAGGCTTCTCACAAAGCCACAAGCCCTTAATCCCTTGATTCTGACTTACATTAATTATTACAGAAGTTCAACTTCATCAATCTAGGGTCCACTAACCCTCGATAGCCTTCTGTATGAAAAGTGCAGCTACTGTTCTTCGAAAACTCAGAATATCCGGATATTTTTCGGGTACATATCCGACTATCCCATATTCGGATATTTGTCGGGTACATATCCGAATATCCCATATCCGGATATCCACATTCGGATATCACCAGACCCCATATCCGGATACCAATATTCGAGTATCATATCTGGATATTTCGCGACAGAATGCAGTTCTGCATTTTCGCGAAGATATCACTCAAAGGTCCAACTTTTACCATTATTATACGTCCAAGGATCCATTTTTAGGCACATAAAGGTTCGTACACTGATTAGTTACTTGTTTAACTCATTTACATGCCAAGACTCAACCTTTCAACCAAGAAAACTCATGCTCAAGGTTGATGACTTTTACCCAAGCTCAAAACAGAGCAAGAAGGTGCTCTTGGAGCTCACACTTCAGCTCCTACAATCTGACTTGCAAAGGAAGCGAAAATGCCAACAAAGCTTGGCCCTTTCTTCACAAGGAAAGCTTCTTGAAGCTTCACAAGCCAAGAACAAGACTCCTTAACAACCAAACTACAAAGCCAGTCCTTAAACCCTTCCCAAACAGCACCTCCAACTCAACACCAGCTGAATCTTACCCTCTCCAAGCACTCACTCTAGTGTTTACAAGGTGAAAGAGGAAGAAATCAAAGAGAAAATGCTTCAAGGCTCACCACAATGGAGAAGAAAGCAATAGAACAGTAGAATGGAGAGATGGTCAGCCAACACACTCACGTAGCACAATAGGAATGTCTAGGATTTTGTGCAAATAAGAGTATTTATAGCCCACTTAAGTGTAATCACACAGTATTAACGTTAATTGTTACGCTTAGCATTTTAATCCCAAACTTAAGATTCTGAACCTACTCATTTTTCTAAGATTTGTCATTTTTTTTCGCCGCACCTTTCCGGTACGCGCTTTTCCATAGCCAGTATCAGTTCTGACACTAGTTCTCATTATTTTGACTTGAAACTTGTTTTACAAGTCCTATATATTACTCTAGGAACATTCCAACACTTATTATTATTTTTCGGGATACTTCACCGGTACGCATTTATACCGAGTAGCAGAACCGGTATCTGTACTTTTCGTCAGAAAAGCGACTTTCAACATTATTACTCACTTACTATAATTATTTAAGCCTCATAATAATTATTAGGGTCAATTATGGAATTATTTCCTGACTTCTCATAATTAAACAATTATTTTCCTTACTTAACGGGGTTCTTACAATTGTTCTTAGTGTTCTTTTTATAATTACATTCTTTCATCTTTATCTTTTATAATTTTAGGTCAGCCATGTCAATGGTTGGCTAGTATTGTTTTATTGTAGTTAGGGTCACAAACCCTATGTGAACCCTTTTTGCGATAGATTGAATTATAGTTTCTTGTTTATTTTAATATATTTTATTTTTACCCTGTACGTACTGTTTATATTTTTGTTAGACTTGATCATCCTAATAAGAGATAATAATTTGGGAATTAGGGCTCGAAATAGGAATATTGGGGTTTTTGATTCTGAAAGGGGGTAAGGTAACAATTTATGCATGCTCTAGGGATAGACTTGTGTGAGTTGCAGTCGTTTGATTTATCGTGATTAATGCTTAATTTCATGCGGGATTGCTAAGGAATTAGGGTTCCAATTGGATTAAAGGGTTAGATTGCCAAGGGATTGGGATTTAACTAATTATTTTTAGATGATAATTTGTCTGAGTTATTAAATTGAATGAGCGTTGTCAATTAATCCAAAGTTTAAAGTGGGGATCATATGGTGCGTGTACCTTAGCTGCAATGCTTTTTATTATTTTCTCAAAAATCCCTTTTATTTGACCATTGCTTATTAAATTGAAAATTCTATATTTTAAATATTTGTATTTATTTTACCATCAATTCATTATTTTCCTAAACAACCAAATTTTCGAACTTAAGGGGACTGGTTATTGTGGTACTTGGTTTACAATCCCTATGGAGATGATACTCTACTCATTCATTATATTACTTGTGCGATCGGTACACTTGCCGGTAAGCATCAAGTTTTTGGCGCCGTTGCCGGAGATTGTTAATTCCAATATTATAAATAACCGTTGATCTTTGAGATTGGATTTTTATTTTTATTTTTATCTTATCTTGTTCTGTGTTTTGCAGGTGCTACTAACTATTTTTTTTTCTGAGTTTCATGCAAGGTAGATATGCTCCTAAAGACTTTGTGATTGATCCTGAAATTGCAAGGACTGAGAGGAGACTGAGGAAAGTTGGCAAGCAGATAATTTGGGAAGAATTCAAGAGCGTACCTGTAAAACCAATACAAGAAATGGCAGAAAACAACAATGCTGGTGGCAGAGGCCACAATGCAAATAACCCACCTCCAAGATTGTTGGACACCATTCTGACTACGGTGTTCAGAATGAGGGAGACGATGATAGAAAGGTGGCGATCTTCTTTAATGGTATCTCTCCTGAAACAAGGTTGGTGCTTAATAATGCAGCCGGAGGTTCTATTCGGCAGAGTACATCTGAGCAAGCTCTTGACTTGATAAAGAAACTGGCCAGAAATGAGAATGAGAGCTTATTGGTTCAAACAAGAAGATGAGTGATAAAGCTGGAGAGCAATGATGCTATGCTTGCTGAACAAAAGCTGTTGTATAAGAAGTTTGACAGCTTGAATGAAAAGTTTGAGAAATTGCAAATGTCCAAGGTTTAATTAACTTCTGTGGTGTGTGAGTACTGTGGAGAAGCTCACAAGTCTAATGAGTGCCCTACACTGATGGGTGCTAATCTACAACAGGTGCAACTGAATGGGGTGTGGTATGAACAGAAGCTCCAACAAAATTTTCAAAGAAACCAGAACTTTGCTTCTGGGAGCAATTTTCAGAGGAGAGGTCAAGGAGGTGGTCTTGACTATGGTTCTAACAACTATCTGCAACCTCCTCTTATTCAACAAAAGGAGCCTTCTGAGCTGGAGAAAGCTATGATACAACTTTCTAAGACAACAAATGACCACATTCTGACAACAAATGCTTTTATCAATGAGGCTAGAGCACACAACAAGAATCAGGATGCTTCTATCAGGAACCTGGAGGTCCAAATTGGTCAATTGTCCAAGCAAGTTTCTGAGCGACTTCTAGGAACATTTCCTAGTGACACTATCGGGAATCCCAAGGAGTATTGCAAGGCTATAATGACCAGAAGTGGTAAAGTGCTTCCATCTCCTGAGGTTGAGGAGAAGCTTGATTAGGCAGGTGAGCCTGATAAAGAAATTGAAAAACCTGCTGAAGAGGTGAAGCCAGTTGAAAAAGAAAAAGAAAAAGAAAAGGAGAAAGAACAGGATGTGATTGTTAAGAAGAAGCATGAGATGAGTCTTGGTTATGTGAGAGCTATGGCACCTTATCTTGAAAGATTCAAGCAAGATGCTTAGAAGCAACAGTATGGAAGGTTTCTTGATATTTTCAAAAAGTTGCATATAAATATCCCTTTTGTTAAAGCCTTGGCTAGCATGCCAAATTATGCCAAGTTCATGAAGGATCTATTGTCTAGGAAACATAAGCTGCAAGAATGCCAGACTGTGACACTCACTAAAGAGTGTAGTGCAATAATACAGAAGAAGTTTCCTCCTAAGCGTCATGATCCAGGGAGCTTCAATATTCCAATTACTATTGGTAACACTAATGTTGGCAAAGCTTTGTGTGATCTTGGGGCGAGTATAAATTTGATGCCCTTGTCTGTGTGTAAATCTTTGGAGCCTACTTTAGTGTCCTTGCAACTTGCTGACAGATCTTTGAGGAAACCCACTGGTATAATTGAAGATGTACTTGTGAAAGTAGACAAGTTCATTTTTCCAGTAGATTTTGTGGTGTTGGATATGGAAGAGGGAACTGAAATGCCTCTTTTTTTATGAAGACCTTTCTTGGCTACTGCTCGTGCTATGATTGATGTTGAACAAGGGAAGCTCGAGTTAAGGATGAATGATGAGACCATCACCATAAATGTCTTTGATTCTATGAGACAATCTTCTGACAAAGGTGATTGTTTATGAATTGATGTTTAGAAGAAGTGGTGAAAGAAGAGAAGTCTTCTAGTCAGGAGCTTAATGAAGAACTTGAGGTGCGTGATATTGTTCCTTTTGAGGAAGAAAAAATGTTGTTTTTGAAGTTCTTGAAAAGAAAGATTCTGACAAAAAAGAGGGGATTGTGTTAGGCCATAAGATATCTGGGAATGGGATTGAGGTTGATGAAGCAAAACTCATGTTGATTGAAAAACTTCCTCATCCTGTTAATGTGACTAGTTTTAGAAGTTTTCTAGGACATACTGGATTTTATAGGAGATTTATCAAAGATTTTTCTAAGATAGCTAAACCATTAAGCCAACTCTTAGTTAAGGATTCTGAATTTAACTTTGATGATGCACGTCTAAAATCTCTTAATTTGTTGAAAGAAAAGCTCACTACAGCTCCCATCCTTGTAGCTCCTGATTGGAGTTTACCTTTTGAGCTTATGTGTGATGCTAGTGCTTATGCCATTGGTGCAGTCCTTGGCCAACGTAAGAATAAATTGTTACATGTCATATACTATGCTAGCAAAATTTTAAATGAGGCACAAGTAAATTATGCCACAACTGAAAAAGAAATGCTAGCAGTAGTATATGCACTGGACAAATTTAGGTCTTATTTATTGGGGTCCAAGGTAATTGTTTTTCTGACCACTCTGCTATCAAGTATTTGATGACTAAGCAGGATGCTAAGCCTCGTTTACTAAGATGGATGCTCTTGTTTCAAGAGTTCGACTTGGAGATCAGAGACAAATCTGGTGTAGAAAACAAGGTGGAAAATCATTTGTCAAGAATTCAGGAGAAGGAATTGCAAGATGGCTCTGAAAAAGAAATAAATGAAACCTTTCCTGATGAGAGAGAGATGGCTATTTTTGTGCCTCCTTGGTTTGCAGACATTGCCAACGACAAGGTGATAAGAGAGTTGCCTCCTAACCTTACTAGGCAACAACATAAAAAGTTTTTGTGGGATGCAAGGAAATTTCATTGGGATGACCCTTACTTGTATTTTCAATATGCTGATGGAATCATACGGAGGTGTGTGCCAGAGTTTGAAGTGCATGAAATCCTGTGGCATTGCCGTGCATCAGACTACGAAGGACACTTTGGAGGTAATAGAACTGCTCAAAAAGTTTTACAGAGTGGTTATTATTGGCCTACATTATTTAAAGATGCTAGGGATTATGCTGAGAGGTGTGACAAGTGTCAAAGAGCTGGAAATATTTCTCACAAGGATGAAATGCCTCTGAATAGCATATTGGAGGTAGAACTTTTCGATGTGTGGGGAATAGATTTTATGGGGCCATTTCCCTCATCTTATTCCAACCAATATATCTTGGTGGCTGTAGATTATGTGTCTAAGTGGGTTGAAGCTGTTGCTCTTCCCACCAATGATGCTAAAGTTATGGTGAACTTTCTGAGGAAGAACATCTTCACTTGGTTTGGTGTTCCTAGAGCCATTATCAGTGATGCAGGAACACACTTTTGTAATAAATAGTTTGATAGTTTGCTTGCAAAGTATGGAGTGAATCATAGGGTGGCTACACCTTACCATCCTCAGACTAGTGGGCAAGTTGAAGTGTCAAATAAGGAGTTGAAGAGAATTCTTCAGAAAACTGTGGGAAACTCCTTGAAGGACTTGGCAAGAAAGCTTGATGATGCGCTTTGGGCATACAAGACTGCATTCAAGACTCCAATTGGTATGTCTCCTTATCAATTGGTGTATGGTAAATCTTGTCATTTGCCTGTTGAGTTGGAACATAAAGCTTTATGGGCTACAAAGTTCTTGGATTTTGAACCAACAAAAGCTCTTCAGAAAAGGTTGCTACAATTGAATGAGCTTGATGAGTTTAGATTGTCTGCATATGAGAGTGCCCGAGTTTATAAAGAAAAGACCAAGAAATGGCATGATAAAAAGATTAGTCCAAAGGAATTTGAGCCGGGACAACAAGTGTTGCTGTACAATTCTCGCTTGAGATTGTTTCCGGGCAAGCTTAAGTCTAGGTAGGCTGGTCCATTTGTAGTTAAGAAAGTATTTCCTTATGGATTAGTTGAGATATCTCCTTTAGATGATGACAGACCTTTCAAAGTCAATGGAGCTAGACTCAAGTTTTATCAAGGAGGACCTGTGAGGAGAGACACTGAGGCTCTGTCTCTCGGAGAAAACAACACTTGAAAGAGGTAACCGTCAGGCTCGTGACGTTAAACAAGCGCTCATTGGGAGGCAACCCAATGTAGAGTTTATTTTTTTATTTTATTTTATTTTCTAGTTAGTTATTTGTTTCCTTTGAACTTCTTGCTATGTTAACTATTTGGACTAAAATGCTGAGTTGTATGCTAAGATGCATTGACATATTGTTTTCTGAATTTGATTCCAACTGTTGCTTTCTTCTATTTTATTTTTGCGATAAAATTGGAATCAAATCTGGGAATGGTGGTTTGCTATATACTTCCGGCTTGATTACTTGTGATCTAATTGCCCTATTGTCATATTCCGTGCATTGGGAAATTTTTCTGGTTTTCAGGGTTCATAAGCTGGAAAGTATAAGAAAAAAAATGGTGGTACTAAAAGGGCTAAGACTTCTGCTTCTGCATCTTTTGATGATTTTCGGTTTGTTTCTGCGGAGGCCCACGAAACCACCAGTTCCTCCGTTTGCTGAGTCATCCCATGCAGCTGAGGGAGATGACATGGAGGATTGATTATATCTCCTTGCTGTCGGAGATTTATTGTATATATTTTTAGTTTACTTTTGTCTTTTGTTGTTTTTAGGGGTGACCTTTAGGTTGATGTTAAGGTCACTTACACTATATTTTGGGTTGTATATGTTCTCATACTCTGATATTGTGTTGCTCTTACTATTATCCATCCTATGTTGGTTGTTCCATTGTGCAATTATGATAAGTCTTGGGTTTAGTTATTGCTGGGGACATCAATTTTCTAAATCTGGGAATGGGGAAGCATTGTCATGCAGGATAGTTGCAAGAGTGGAAATACACTTTATATCAGGGGAGATATTCTAACCTGTTTTTTTAGAACTTGCTCTGTTTCTCTGTGATACATGTATTGATTAAAATGATTAAGGCAATTTTGTTCTTGTTAGCCATGGCCAAATTGCCCACCTGTTTGATTTTTCCATTGTTAACCCCTTTGAGCCTGAGCCTATTTTTTCATGATTCCTGCTAATTGCTTAGCCATATTCCTATTGTCTTACCTTTGTTGAGATTGAAATGTTTGATAAGAAAAAAAAATCAATTGAGGTAAGCTCCAGTGAAGCTAAGTAGTATCTCTCTAAAAAAAATAAAAAAATAAATTATATCAAGATAGAGAAAAAATGTATATAGCAATGTGAAAAAGTTGGAAAATAAAAGGGATAGATCCCTGATCTTAAAGAATAGTGGAGCTTAAATTTGTTTGAGATTGATTGTTTTGCAAATGTATATCAGTGTTTCAATCTCAACTTATAATTTAAATACTTCCCATAATTCCCTACCCCTAAGCCAGGCCAAGTTACATCCATGTGAAGTCCTTTTGATCAATTGTGCATGCATTAATGTTCCTCATCTTTAGGAACTTGAGAATATGATCAAGCTTATAATAGTGCTATTGTTGTGGTGGATTGAGTGATTGTTATTCCCTCAAACACTTGAGTGTTGAGTGTCATATGTTATCTTGTGAGGGGTGCTTAAGTTAGATTCTGACATTTTCGTGCGAATAGAAGGCATTGTTAGGAGTTCTTTGCATTGATTCAGTCATGCTTAGCATAGTAGTCTATTGATTGTCTGTGTGATGTTGTGCTAGATTTTTGTTTTTGGTTTTTCTATGTTTGGATCTTGTCTGTTGCTGGGGACAGCAACGTTTAAATCTGGGAATGGTTTGATGTGCCTCTGGCATATGTAGTTTTCCAAGCTAAAAATGATAAGGATTAAGTCATAAAAGAGCAGTTTATTTACATATTTGTTTATTATGTTGACTTTTCCATTTCAATGATATTTCTCACCTATTTGTTGTGTTTATATAGGGAGAAAGAAAGAGAAAACAAAATTTCAAAAGTCTGTTGGCGCGAATCTGCACGGGCGTGGGTTCTTAGCTGCACCGTGAAGACCTGGGCCATTTTCCAGAAAAGTGGCGCGATCTGGCGCCACTATAGCGCGATCCTGCGCCAACCAGATTCCCCTGGGCCACTTACCAGAGAAGTGTCGCGATCTCGCGCCATTGTGGTGCGATCCTGCGCCAGTTAGGTTGCAGGCCTACGTTCCAAAGAAGTGGCGCAGTTCCGCGCCATAGTGGCGCAATCCCGCGCCAGTTTGCGAGAAAAATCACCGTGTTCTGAAAGGGCAATTTTGGAATAAGCGAACCAGGATTATAAAAAGAACGCTGTGAGGGTTTATTCAAGACATTTTTGGATGTCAGAGAAAAACAAGGATTCCAGAAGGAGGAGAGGAACAGAGGATTGTTCTTAGTCTTCTTTTTGTAATTACATTCTTTCATCTTTATCTTTTATAATTTTATGTCAGCCATGTCAATGGTTGGCTAGTATTCTTTTATTGTAGTTAGGGTCACAAACCCTATGTGAACCCTTTTTGCGATTATTGTCGGATTAGCAAGTGTACTAGTCAAACAAGTAATGAAATGATGAGTAAAGATCGTTCCCACGAGGAATTGTGTCAAGCACTGACTAACCAAATATTGTTAAGTTGAATCAACCAAAAGATTATGAATTGCATTTATTTCTTGTCACCAGAAATTAAATTTGAATAAAATTAAAGAATTGATAAACAAATAAAGTGTGAATATAATTTAAAACAAGTAGTCAGATGTCAATTTCCCTCAAGAATGAATTTATGGATGAACCAATTTCCTTGGTGAATATCTACTATGTAATGTTGATCAACCTTTTTCTTATCATCAAGATGTAATGTCTTACTACCTTAATAGACACATTAATTAGAAACCCCAATGTCTTGGTGATTCCTTTCTTAATACATGCATTAATTACTAAGGTCTTAAGATCACATCAGTAATCCTAGCATCAATGTCTTGACTACTAGAACACTGATGATGAAGTTGTCAAATATAGAAACAATGTAAACATGTCTGCTCTACACTACTCCTTAACATGAAGAATTAATCAAGACAACTTCATACAAATCACATAATAAATAAACAAGACATCTAATTAACCATTCATAAATTCAAACTTGAGTTCCATTGAATCAGACTACAAGAACTCTACTCAGACATAATTGCAATATAAACAAAGGAAGAAGAAAGATCAAACTCCATTGTCATGATAGTAAGTCTTCAATCTTCAAGTGCAATTACATAGGAAACTAACTAATACAAGAACTAAGTCCTAAAGAATTTGGAAAGTAAGAGAGAGAAGTCAGATCAGAGGATCTGATATGGGGGAGAGAGATAGAATCAGAGATATGACAAATGTGAAGGCCCTAGCCTTTTATAGTGTTACAAATTATAACTGAAAATTAACATGGGCGCTAAAACGTTCATGAATGGGCGTTTTAGCGTCCATGTTTGACGGAAGCCCAACTGCTTTTAACTAACTTGGGCGCTAAAACGTGAACTGTTGAACGTTTTAGCGTCCATGTCTGGTTAATGCTCAACTGCTTTCAACTGACTCCAACGCTAAAACACTTGGTTTGGACATTTTAGCGTTCGAGACCAGAGTCTTTTTCCAATAGCAGGGCGCTAAAACGCTTGATCAGAAAGTTTTAGCGCCCAAGACCAGCAGCTTTTGTCCTCAGATTGCAGCAGCGCGCTAAAACTTTTTGTGTGAATGTTTTAGCGCTCAGCACCAGCAACTTTTGTCCTTCGTTTGCAGCAGCGCGCTAAAATGTTATGTGTGGACGTTTTAGCGCTCAACACTTAGGCTTTTGTCCTCAGATTGTAGCAGCGCGCTAAAACGTTCTGTGTGAATGTTTTAGCGCTCAGCACCAGCAACTTTTGTCCTTCGTTTGCAGCAGTGCGCTAAAATGTTATGTGTGAACGTTTTAGCGCTCAACACTTAGGCATTCTCCCTTTCTCCAGAATCTTCTTCTTTCTTTCTGCTGCTCCTTAAGCTTCATTTCCCTACAAGACAGTGTAATTTTTTCAAAAAAGCTTTCAGAACTTGTACTTGAGGGAATTCCAGGACATTAACCTCTTTTTCATCCAATTAATCACACAAATTGATACTGATTCATGCTGAAAAACCTGATGAACTAGGGATTTATCAGCGATGGATTGAATTATAGTTGCTCGTTTATTTGTATATATTTTATTTTTACCCTGTGCTTATTGTTTATTATTTATGTTAGACTTGATCAACCTAATAGGAGATAATAATTTGGGAATTAGGGCTCGAAATAGGAATATTGGGGTTTTTGATTCTGAAAGGGGGTAAGGTAACAATTTATGCATGCTCTAGAGATAGACTTGTGTGAGTTGCAGTCGTTTGATTTAACGTGATTAATGCTTAATTTCATGCGGGATTGCTAAGGAATTAGGGTTCCAATTGGATTAAAGGGTTAGATTGCCAAGGGATTGAGATTTAACTAATTCTTTTTAGATGATAATTTGTCTGAGTTATTAAATTGAATGAGCGTTGTCAATTAATCCAAAGTTTAAAGTGGGGATCATATGGTGCGTGTACCTTAGCTGCAATGTTTTTTATTATTCTCTCAAAAATCCAATTTATTTTTAACATTGCTTATTAAATTGAAAATTCTATATTTTAAATATTTGTCTTTATTTTACCATCTATTCACTATTTTCCTAAACAATCGAATTTTCCAATTTAAGGGGACTGGTTATTGTGGTACTTGGTTTACAATCCCTGTGGAGACGATACTCTACTTATTCATTATATTACTTGTACGATCGGTACACTTGCCGGTAAGCATCACCCCACTTTTTGAATCAATAAACGCCTTTGTCAATTCTCCACTACTTTTAAGTGTAATTTTATTGGCACTCCTTTTAAAATCAACTTTCGGGATGGTTCTCACCCCCGTCGTGCGTTGGATTGGGACGGTTCTCACCCCCAGCCAACATCCAAGTTTCGGGATGGTTCTCACCACCGTCGTGCGTTGGATGGTTCTCACCCCCGCAATGCGTTGGATTGGGACGGTTCTCACCCCCAACCAACGTCCAAGTTACGGGATGGTTCTCACCCCCGTCGTGCGTTGGATTGGGACGGTTCTCACCCCCAGCCAACGTCCAAGTTTCGGGATGGTTCTCACCCCCACCGTGCGTTGGATTGGAACGGTTCTCATCCCCAGCCAACGTCTAAGTTACGGGATGGTTCTCACCCCCGTCAAGCATACAAGGTAACTGATGATATTCAATTTTACAGATGCGTGATGATTACTTTACCTGAGAAAGTAAGAGATGGCAACATAAAGAAAATTTCATTAATGCAAAGACAAGTTACAAGATCATGGTCAGCATACCAACCAGGGAAAGAAGCAATAAAAAAGGAAAGAGCTAATAGAAAACTAAACTTGGCGATCCCCCCTATGGACGCCTCACTTTCATTCTCCGCAGTTTGTCCAGGTGTACCAGTAACGACCACACCACCCACATTACCTCCCACATCTATTCCCGGCAAGCTCTGACGACAAGTCATTTCCAGTGACATCGCCAGCAGTGTGGTCCTCCTCTACATCATCCTCCTCCCCCTCAGTCTCGGGGCCCTCTTCGATCACTGTAACCTCGTTGGCCAAGGTCCGATGAACCAGTCGTTTACCCTCTACCATATACTCTGGGCTCAATCCGGTAGCATCCACCTCAGGATACCGAAGCAAGACTTGCCGAAGGGCATTGCTGAAACAATCATAAAACACCTGGGCCAGCGTAGTTTCCAACTCTTGCACTCGCCCAGTAGACTTTTTGAAATCTTCTTGGGCAGCTTGAAGGTTCCCATACACTGTGGCCAACTCGGCAGATAATTCATTTCCCTTTTGGTGAAGTCTATCCTTCTCCGCCACAGACTCGTCCAATAACTTTGACAAATTGTCCTTCTCCGCTACAGATTCATCCAGCAACTTTGACAGATTTCCCTTCTCCAGCGTCAGACGTTTAACGTCTTCACTATCCTTCTTCAGCAATTCATTATCGTTATGCAGTGACTTATTAGCGGACTTCAAATCATGAACCTCCTTTCCAAGGCGCCCAACCTTTGCAGTTAAGTCTCCCACCTTCCGCCCAATTTCGGCAAGACGATCGTCTTGAGCAGAGCAACAAAGGTCAACAGCAAGGGCAGCCTCTTGGACTGCCAACATCCTACCGATCATCACTCGCGTGCAGTCCGCAACCTCCTGGCGATTAATCCGCTCGGGCACCGCCATGGTCAGCGTCGGTGTAGGGAAACTTGAGTTAAGATCCCTTTCTTTCAACTTTAAGACCCTGGTCAGCGGGATCGCAGTCGGTATTGACGGCTCTCCGGCGCCCGCCATTACCATGACTCCCATTTCAGCTGGAGTATCAACCACTACCACTCTGTCATCGCCAGGACCATCCGCGAAGGTATCCATGGCACAGAAGTCACTGCCGCTTGATTGCCTAAACTCGACCATCTCGGTCCTCATCACCTTAGCTCCCATTGGCGGGCATAAGCTCTCGTCAGCAGGCCTTTTCTGTCCCGAACTCACGCGTCCAGGCGAGGTCACTCTAGTACCCGGCATATCCTTTATGATTGGCCCTGTTCCCCTCCTCGCCAACTCTTCGGCGGGAATATCCACAGCAGAACGAATTTTCTGCTTCTTTGAAGAATGAATAACTTTCTTTTTTCCTTTGTCAGTCTCCTTGCCCCGGCCAGCGGAAACATCAATGGCCGGTAGGATACCACCACCCGCAGCCCGGATCTTTGCAGTCGCCTCACGTGCAACCTTCAGCGCGTCTATCGACAAGCTTTGGACTACAAAAAGATAAAGGAAAGGTAAATGTTAGCAAAGACAGAGGATAAAAATTTACAAAAGTGTTGTAAACATTACAGTCATCGCCACACCTCCGTAGCATAACACCTTCTTCGTACAACATCGCCACGAAGATTTCTTAAACTCCACAAACCAATCGGCCACCCATTTTTCCTCTCGAGACAGTGTTTCATACCCGAATGAATAACGAATGATGGGAACCTCGTAATGAGCCTTCGACCAATATAGCTCAAAACGGCTTGTCCTACACTCCTGATCAATAAAGAAGGGTACTTCTCCCTCATCCAGCATAGGCTCCACCCAAAAGAAAGTCGTCCGCCATTTCTTATACGAATCAGCATAAGTTGTAAATACCGCCCCTAATTTTGCAGCCGCTTTCAAAGAAACCCAGCCCAACTTTTTTAAAGACGAGGACACCTGGAAACAATAGAAGAGCAACCTTATAGAGCACACCCACCCAAAGTATCGACATGTCTTCTCAAACACCCGAACGAAAGCCCAAGCGTTAGGGTGTAATTAAGACGGCGCAACTTGCAGATGAGCTAACACCCCCATTTCGAAATCAGAGAAGGGGAATCTAACTTTCTGGTCCGTAAAGTGGGTCTTGTAGACCATGAATCGCCAGCGAACAACCACCTCACGCCGTGGTTTGTCACAAACTCGGTCAAACTCTCAAACTGACCAACTTTGCCATTTGTCCTCATCAGCAGCACCCTCAGTGAAGTCAAAGTTACCTTCAAGTCGGTAATCCTCGCCTAAAATGGTACTACTTGTGTAGCAAGAGGAAGTGGTAGATACATCTTCATCTACCCAATTTCTCGCCAGGAAACGTTCGTGAGTTTCAACAACCACCATCTGTTACTAAGAAATCGCCCACTGACAAACCTGGGAGGAGTGACAAACATACAGTCAAATGCTAATCATTTCAACTGGCATCAAGTGAGGACTACAAAGCCACCAAACTCCAAACCTTCACACCGACCAACGCTTACCTCCTAAACCACCATCACCAACCCTCTATACAAACACAAGTCAAATATGATACAGACTCGAAATCAACTCACCTGAAGAATTAGAGGCCTCCGAAGAGCTAGAGGTGTAGAAGTCGGAATAGCTAAGGGGAGGAGGCAACCACGGGGGCGGCACCTTGTAAAGCCCTAGATCTTCAAAGATCGCATCCTACACGCCATAACGTATGAGTCGAGCATCCTCCGGGTGATACCTTCCCAACCGGTTGTCGGATGACTCGTCATATTTTCGGCGATGGAAAGACTTGGGCATTGGGGGGATACAGCTACAAGATGTACACAAGGCGACAGGCGATTCGACAGTCGGATGAATCACTTGCAATGGACGAGGCTGATAGTATACCTCGAAAGGGCGGTTATGCAGTTCACGGTTGATAGAGGATAAAGGGCGAATAAGTCACCCCACTCCAAAGGCTGAGCGCCGTGAAGAACGGCGACGAAAGCCCGCCCCATGGTTAGGAAAAGAACCACCAGGAGAACCAAAGTGCCTCATCTATTGAGGACGAGGCCCAACACCACTACCAGACCCACCAGTCTGTCGCCTTCCAGATCCAGCAGACCGACATCTACCAGATCTGGAAGCCCTCCTACCAATTACGGCCTGACGCCAACCACGAAGACCAGAACCAGACGCCTCACCAGAATACGGTACCACAGGCCCCAAAGCCTTCTCTGGCAAGAGGTTTTGGATCTCATATTCGCTGAAACCCAGAAGCTCTGGTATTCTACCATGAGGTAATGACTCAACCCCAGGAATAAAAAAGTGGCGAGGGGGAACGCTACTACCTTCCCCAATGCTACTACCTTCCCCAAGCGACCAGCGAGAAATGCTCGCATAGTCGGCCCCACTTCACAGCCATCAAACGTATCAAAAGCTTCATCAAGCTCCTCTTCTTTAACAACCACCCCCAGCTCAAGCAAGACCAAACCAGTCAAGTCCTTTAACTCGACCATCATGAGAAAGAAGAGAACATAAACAAAGCAAAAAAAGAGTAAAAAAAATAAGAAAAGTTACAAGCTAGAAACACTGTACCTGAGGTAATAAAGACTGTAGAGGTATGAATAATGGAAGAAAAGAGGACCAATGCGACCACTCACACAGAAGAGGGAAAACCAGAAGGGAGAAGGCAAGAGCACGAAGAGCTAGAGATCAGCGAAGAAGGTTTCATAGAGGGGAAACCCCCTTTAAATAGGGCCAAAGAGATAAGGATGGAGTACACGTGTAGCGCCCCACAACGTTGACCGTATGATAACACAACCGTCAGACAATAAGCGGTTGTGATTAAGGACCCTACGGTAATTACAGGGGACAAGACACCCCTCACATCACATTAATACTCCGTGCTTCGTGACGTTTGAGTTCCTGCAGTTAATAGCAATGATGAAGGTGTAAGAACCCGCACCGTTAATTAAGGAATTTAATTAATAAATTATGAGAAAATAGAAAATGATTCCATAATTGACCCTAATAATTATTATGAGGCTTTAATAATTATAGTAAGTGAGTAATAATGCTGAAAGTCGCTTTTCGGAAGAAAAGTGCAGATATCGGTTCTGCTAGTCGGTATAAATGCGTACCCAAAAAGTATCCCAAAAAATTATTATAAGTGCATGATAATTACTAGAATGATATGTAGGACTTGTAAAACGAGTTTCAAGTCCAAATAATGAGAACTGGTGCTAGAAACCGGTACTGGCTTTGAAAAGCGCGTACCGGATAGGTGCTCAGAAAATTATAAGAAAAATATGATAATTCTTGTAAAATTGAGTAGGTTAATAATCCAGAGTTTGGTATTAAAATGCTAAGCGTAGCAATTAAAGTTAATACTGGGTGTTTAATTGTTAAACCACTATATATAGTCTTATGATTGGCACATAACCCTAGGACCTCAGTTTCTGTGCGTGAGTGGCTGCTGAGTGTGGGTCTCCTTGCTGACATGGTGTCTCCTTCTTTTGCCTTCACCATTTCTTGAGCTTTGAGGCCATTTCCTTCACTTATTCTTCGCCTAAAATCTTGTGGTGAGTGAGAGTGATTTTTGGGAGTGTGTTGGTGGCATTTTTCTGAGTTGAGGGTGCTGACCTTGGTGGGTGGAGATGCTGTTTTGGGTTGTTTGGATGGTTGGAGTCTTGTTCTTGGCCTGTGAAGCTTCAAGAAGCTTCTTTGTGAAGAAAGGACCAACCTTTTTGTTGCATTTTCGTACACCTTATTTCCAGAACCTGTAGAGGCAATGTGGTGAGCTCCAAGAGCCATTGATCCTCTATTTTGAGCTTTGGTGAGTTGTACCTACCTTGAGCTTGTGTTTTAATGGGTTAAAGGTGTGATCTTTGCATGTTTAATGGGTTAATCAAGTAACCAACTGGGGTGTGGACCTTAATTAGTATAAAGATGCATGCTTTAACGTAATTAAGTGTTAAAAATAGAACCTTGCAAGGATATCTTCACGAAATGCATTTTCTGCATTCTGTCGTGAAATATCCGGATATCTGCCCGAGAAATATCCGGATATGTGATATCCAGATATGGGATTTGGACATCCAGATATTAGATATCCGGATATGGGATTCTGGATATCCGGATATTGCATATCCGGATATGGTCCCGAGGAATATCTGGATATTCTGGGATTTCGTAGAACAGTAGCTGTACTGTGTGTACAGTAGGCTATTGGGGGTTTGTGGACCTTGGATTGATGAAGTTGAACTTCTGTAATTAATGAACTAAGTCAGAATCGTTGTGATTAAGGGCTTATGGCTTGGTATGGAGCCTTAAGACGTAAAACGTAAGGAAAGGCGTTGTCTTTAAGTTATATGCTTGTGTTGCATTTTTATTGATATAGTATTGGTCCATAACAGATTGTGAATCTGCTGTGTTTGGACTTTGAGCTGTGGACTCGTGGCCTTAGGTGTTAGTTTGTAAGGTAAGCTTTCGTGTCCTCGGTTTAGCCATGTTGTGGTTCCACAATGTCCCATGGGGGTGTGGTTGTATGCATGCTGTGTTACATGCTTTGAATATTTGAAATGCTGCTGAGCTTTATGTGTAATGGCTTTTAATATGCATGTGTTGCTCATCTTGACGGTAAGCCTGAGTATGTGGCGTCATACGATATGGTGATACGGGGTGAATGCAAGTGGCGTCTTGCACTATGTGTGGGTATTTGGCGTATATAAATCCTGCATTTCTTTGGCCAGTAGAATAGAATTGACACAGATGACATGATTATCTGCTGCATTGCACTATTTTAGAACCGATGATGATATCTGCTTTTAAACTTATATTGCACATGTAAGTGAGCTTGGGGTGGAAGATCCTTGAGGACCCCTTGTTCTTAAACTTGGAAGCATTTGAATTTATGATATGGATGATTGTTTAATTTTGATGATATGATGCGTTTAACAGAGATAAAGTCCCTTGCCTCCTCGATTGGCCTTTTGGGCACCCGTTCAATTCCTACTCGGAAGCGAGAATATAAAGTCCCTTGCCGCCTTGATTGGCCTCTTGGGCACCCGTTCAATTCCTACTCGGAAGCGGGAAGACAAAGTCCCTAGCCGCCTTGATTGGCCTCTTGGGCACCCGTTCAATTCCTACTCGGAAGCGGGAATACAAAGTCCCTTGCCGCCTTGATTGGCCTCTTGGGCACCCGTTCAATTCCTACTCGGAAGCGGGAAGACAAAGTCCCTTGCCGCCTTGATTGGCCTCTTGGGTACTCATTCAATTCCTACTCAGAAGCGGGAATATTAAGTCCTTTGCCGCCCTGATTGGCCTCTTGGGCACCCGTTCAATTCCTACCCGGAAGCGAGAAGATAAAATCTCTGGCCGCTTTGATTGGTCCTCTGGGAACCCGTTTAACTCTTACTCGGAAGCGGGATGACATAATCTTTTTTCACCCGTAAAGGCTTATGGTGAAATGTTAGTTAAATGAAACATTAGTTAATCGTGTGATAATTTCAAATAATTGTGAAGTAACATCAATATGACGAACATATTATTCTTGTTAAAAATTAAGAAGTTGATAGCCAATCTTGACCCTTAATAGCCCAAATAGTAAAGCAAGTTAATGGAACAAAATACAAAATGTAGAGTCATAACAAAACAGGAGAAATAAAACTGAATACAAAATAAGGTGGCATTCCACCCCTTCAAGTATCTTTTGGAGTATCCTCGGAAGTAGCATGATCAGAAGCAGAGTTGGAGTGCATATAGTTAGAGGGGCAATCAGCAAGAACAGTAACAGAGCCTTTTTCATCGTGAGTACATAGCCGCCCGTCTTGGATGAAGTTGAAGGTCTTAATTTTGTCTAAGTGTAGTAAAGGGGAGTCCGGGTGGAAAAATTTCACCAGGTCTACAACCCAACCACGAATTTGATGGCCAAAAGCAACATATTTTGAATCCATGTCATCAGCAGCTTGTCATAAGTTTGAGATATCCTTCTTTAAAGTATCCACTTCCAGCTCCAATTCAGCTACTCGGAGGTCAGAACCTTCAAAGTTTTCTTCAGAATTTTTTGTTCATCAGTAAGCACTTGGTGATCTTGTTTAAGCATAGTAAGCTCTTCATTCATCTTTTTCCTCAAATCTTGGGATTCTGTGAGTTTGAGTTGAGTGTCTTGTGATACCAACTCGGCTGTTTCAGCTTTTTTGAGTAGACGAGTTTGTTCCACCTGGAAGTTGGTTTTTAAAAGCTGTAAGTCTTTAAGCTCAGATTGAAGTTGCTGGCGTTCAGCTAGAGCCAGGAGGGCCATTTCGTAATAATGAGCTTCTCGGAGGGAATGATCTCGGATGTCAATAAATTTTTGGATGAGTTGGTCCAAAGAAAATTTATTCCACTTTTCACGCAACCCAGCCGTAAAACAAGGTTGTATCTTTTTCATAAAAGGGGGGGGGGGGGGTCAGAAGAAGGAGTAGCAATAACAGAATAGGGAGGAGTTAGAGATTTATCACTTGAAAAATCATGGCTTGCATAAGTAATCCGAACTCGTTTGGGACGACGGATCTCGCCAGAGTCAATCGGAACCTCCATCTCCATCTCAACAGCGGTACTCTGTATATAACCCGTTGCAGAAGTAGCTGGCATAGGACAGCGAGTAGGAGAGAGTTCTTTCTCGCCAGAAACTAAAGATGGAGCATGACGTTTCTCCTTGTCGCCAGAGACAGAGGATTCTTCCTTTTGGGCGGCTTTTTGTTTTTGGCGAGCAAAAAAGGTGGGATCCATGCACTTATTTGTAAAACATACAATAGCAAAAACAAAAATAAGGTTAAAAGAAGAACATAAAAGAATTTTATAAGTACTTACTTAATTTTCGGCAAACCCAGTCAGGAGAATCTTTGTTAGTTAGGATAGACCGAGGAGTGAGAGAAATATTTTCTTTACATAACTCGGCAGCGACCTGCTTGAACCAGGTATAAGTTTCATTTTCATCAGTACTCAAATTTTTTGAGTTAGTTAAAAATGCTCTAGCAGAAGTGGTGTAATGATGACTGTCCCAACTAAGAGGAAATCGTGGAGTTCCGTCCTGATTCAGGAAGAAGGCAGAAGAGGGAGCAGGTTGTGAGGAAGAAGGGGAGTGAACGATACGGACGATTCGTCGGCATCGCCTGGACGGAAAGGTATCAATAAAATTTTAGAAGATATATGATAAGTTTAAATACCTAACATAGAATGTGTTGTTTACAAGTTAGATCCTTAATCCGTCCAGAGATTAACAAGCCGGTACCAGAATATTCAAGAAGACAAAGGTATTGAGGTAAAGAAATTAGGAAGAAGAAGAAGAACATAAAGAACACATAAACAAGTTATGGGTACAATTTGTCAAGGTAAGCGATGGCAGTATAAGCAAACATTTTTTATACATTAGGCAAAACATAAGAAGGTAAAGCAAGAAACAAGAGAACTTACTTGTATGAAGAACTGGGGGCTTAAAATCAGCAGTAGAAAAGTCACAGCAATGCTTACGTGAAGAAGACAACCAGAATAGCAACGAAAGCAGAACCAGAAAGGAAAGAAGAAGAAAACAAAGAAAGAAAAAGGTAGGAGGATGAGTGAAACTGAAAAAATGGAAAAGGCAGATGGTAATAAAAAGGAAAAGAAAGGATGATTGACGTTTCGAAATTGGGAAGCAATGATGATGTCAGGAGGAGTCGTTTCAAATGTCAAGACATTTCAACACTCAAGGTACTCAAAGGTTGACACGTGGAAGGTAAAAATTGAACGGACAGAAGGTATTTAATGTGTGCATTGGGATAAGGAAAAGAATAATAAGAAGAGATAAATCAGGAAATAAACTCGGAGTAAATAATTATTAAACTCCGAGCTTGGAGGCTTAATGTTCCGGGTTAGTTACTCGGGTACGGGTTGGAAGAACCTGGGCTAGCAGTACCCGGGTTATGGGGCAGTTGTCTCCTTTATTAGTCCAGGAGGTGGGTATTGCCATGATGGCACGTCCCAGATAACTACTCATCCACGTCCAGTGCAACTACTCTAACTAGGAGTATAAATATAGGGGTTAACATCCCAAGAAAGACACTTACAATTATAACAAACCAATATTGATGTTCATCCAAAACAGTATTTATATTGTGGATTGGTACGCTCGCCTGAGTCTATGGAAAAGGCACCTTAAGGAGTAACGAATCACTATGTATAATTATATTGATGTATAGCAAAAAACGTGTGATGTGTACACAATAACAAATTAGAGAGTTAGGTGTTCAAATATATACCTGCGAGGCTTAACCCTTTATTTATTGAATCATGATTGTAATTGTCTCTTTTAGCAAAAGTTGTTATCTTATTATAAAGTTTGTATTTCAATTTTATTTTATTTTTTTACACAATTCAAAGTTATAAGTTATTTTCAAATTCTAATGAAAAAGATCTATGTCAATTATACTTCTAAAAATCCCACCAATTAGTTTTTAAATTAGTCATATAACAAATTATGAATTTGATTAATTGATAAAAAATTAATTAAGTATTTTATTTTATATGATTCTGATATTGATATTAATTATAACGAAAAAAATTAGAAACTGCAATAAAATAAGATATCAAAGTTAATTATTAAATTAAAAAAGAAATGCTATAATAAATACGAGAATCATAATATTTATTATCAACTCTATGGATTGTAGGTATTATTAATTACTATTATTGACCATGCCAACTACCCTTAACAATTATAAACATATTTCTTGTTGATTAATAATTATCTTTGGGTATGCTGAAATTTTGCTAAAGAAGGAATTTCAACCGAATATAATAATGGATATAAGCAATTGATTGGTCAGAGAATTTGATTCAAATTGTCATACATATTTGGCTATTAAATCGGGACCAATTGATTGGAGTTGCGAAAAGTTGATTGATTTTTAATATAAGAGGAAATATCTCCTTGATTTCCAAGATATTTTACGAGGAATTGTTTTCTTATTTGAGAGTTGGTTTTAGGAGGGTAAGGGAAGGAAAGAAAATGGAGGATTTAAGTAAGCTCTTTTCTTGTCTGTGAGTTTAAAAAAATGAGAAAAATAAATTGAGGATTTTTACTAAATCCTCGAAAACCCCCATTCTTCTTAAAATTAAAGTTCTCCGAATTTGGAGGATTTGAGAAAGAAAATATGAAAAATTACTTATCTACCCTTAGCATTAAAATATGAAAATTACATAAATGTGAATCATTTTTAAATGTAACATTATTAGAAAAGTCTCAAATACTGACATAATTTATCGACGAAAAATATTTCGTAAAAAATAGTGATGAAATTTTTTATGAAAATCATATACGTCAAAACTAAAGACGAAATTAGAGACGGAACCAGATTTTGCCATAATCACTGACATAAATTTTTACGAAAAAAAAGTTCAATCAAAATTATTGATAGAATCTAAATTCCGTCAAAACTTTCTACGAAAATATTTTCGTCCAAAATTTTGACGAAACACATTTCCCTCGAAAAGTTTCGACATAAAACAATTACGTCAAATTTTTTTACGGAAAATATTTCCATCAAAATTTTCAACGAAAAATATTTTCATCAAATTTTGTGACTAAAAATATTTCTGTAAAAAATTTTGACGAAATATTTTTTTTTTGTAAAAATTCTTTACGGAATCTAAATTTCGTCAAAACATTTCCCTCAAAATATTTTACAAAAGAACATAATTATCGAAATTTTTGACGAAAAATATTTCCATAAAAATTTTTAGCGAAACATATTTTTATCGAAAATTTTTGACGGAAAAAAATTTCATCAAAATTATTTGCAGAATTTAAATTCTGTCGAAAGTTTTCATCGAAAATATTTTCATTAAAGTTTTTGACAAAAAAAAATTTAGTCGAAATTTTTAACGAAACACATTTCCATCGAAAATTTTCAAAGGAAAATATTTTCGTCATATTTTTTGATAAAAAATATTTCCATCAAAATTTTCATCGGAACACATTTCTGTCAAAAAATTTTGATGAAAAATATTTCGATAAAAAATTGTGACGTAAAAAATATTCTGTCAAATTTTTTTACAGAATCTAAATTTGTTTCCCTCAAAATTTTTGAAAGAACAATTTGCGTTAAAATTTTTGTCAGAACACATTTCCATCGAAATTTTACATTACATCAAAAAATTTGATGTAATTCTTTATTCGGTTAAAACATTTGAAAATTCTGTCAAAAATTTCGTCTAAAACTAAATTTCGTCACAAATTTCTATCAATTTTTTTTAAAAATTTTCATCGGAGAAAAAATTCTGTCGCTTTTCGACGAAAAAATAATTTTGTGACGAAATTTTCGTTTAAAATATGGTCTTTTTTAGTACTGTGAAAAATATATAAATAATTTTGTTAGAAATTTTAAATTTAATTTAATTTGTAAAATATAACAATTATATTAATTTTAAAAATGGGATAAAATAGTAAAAATATCTAATTAACCCTATATCTTTCTCCTTTATCATTTTTTTAACTCCCAAATAAAGGAAAAGAACACACTTCAATTTTCTTCCCTTCCTTTCTTTCCCATCCACTCCAAACTTCCAAACAAAGCCTTAGGGTGTAGAGTGTAGACGGTGAAAACAAATGTAGAACCAGTTGAGCGCTGATAGTTGTATCTGCTTAGAGCAATGTCGAAATTAGGATTTTTTGTGAGGGAATGAAATATATTTGTTTTAATATTCATAATTGAAATAAAAGATTGTACAATCAAATAAAGATACTCACAAAATATAAATCACACTACATAAATTACACTATATTAGAATATAAAGTATCAAATCAATTGGATTGACTATAAAATAAATTTAATTTTATATATATATACTGATATTGATATTTAGATACATATAAATATATTTAATATTGACTAGAAAATAAATTAAATTTTATCACATTTAGATTTACTTTATATCTAATTTTTCAATTCAAATTTTATTCTTCTTGTCTTATTTATTTATTATATATTCATATTCAGATATACACCAAATCTATTTGAAATTGTAAAGAAATAAATTTTTTGATCATTTTTAATTTTTTTAATCATAATTCAATCATTCATAACTTATTTATTTAATTATTTATTTCTTCAACTTATTTAATAATATTACCTTTTAACAAAATTAGGTAAAAATATAACAAATAACTCTTGCAACAATATTAACTAATTGCAAACTAGGATATTAATTGATTGTCCATTACAATCAAAAAACGGAAACTATGATATCAACGGTAACTATCAAATTGATATCAACTGTAACTGAAATGTAATTACCAAATTGATATCATTATAAATAAAAAAGGAAACTAGTCTTCGGCTGTGGCTAAGGATACCTTGAGACGAATCAAAAAAAGGAAACTAGTCAACTAAAATAACCACAAGATTCAGAATATTTATGATCGCGTAATTATATCAAACCCACTATATATACAAAGCTTCCTTATGGTTCTCTTCCTCTGTTCATCTACTCTGTTTCTCTTACATTCTTTCTAATTCTATATGCAAATTATCAAAGATTCGATGACTCATATTTCGTGTTCAAGGAAAGAGTTCAAACCCACTGATGATGAACTCATCCAATTGTTTCTTTACAATAAGGTCAATGGGAAACCATTGCCAACTGATGTTTCGATTCTTGAATATGACTTATTTGGTGAAAAGAACCCTTGGGAGATTTGGGAAGCCTTTGGAAGTTCCAACTCTTACGGTGGAACTGATCTTTACTTCTTAACCACTTTAAAGAAAAAGTTTCCCACTAGCTCACGCTTTGTTCGCACCATTGGATGTGGTTCATGGGAAGCTGAAGACAGTGGAAAAAATATTATGGCCAGTGGCACGATGCAATGTATTGGAACAAGGAGACGTTTACGATTTGAAAAGAGTGGCACCAACCATGATGGTGCTTGGATCTTGTATGAATATAGAATTGATTCATCCTTGTTAGAAAATCCATTAGTAAGCGCGCTCTGCGTACTCCATTGTTGTTATTTGTATCTTTTTGTATTAAAAATTTTCTTGTTCTCTTTTAAGAATCTTGATATTTTTTCGGTTTTACAAACGTTAATTGAATATCATATCTATCTTGTATGTAGGCCGACAATTATGTTTTATGCAGATTTAGAAAGAATCTAAGACATGATCTTCACAAAAAACAAGGTGTGAAAAGAACTAGACAAGAAGACATCGCTGTAACCCAACCGAGGAAGAGAGTTGTTCTTGGACTCGAAGCTTCCACCGTATATGTAAGTACTGTGCTATATTTGTTAAATTAAACGAAAATTTTAATAAAATTTAAAATATTTAGATAAAAAAATATCTGAAAGTTTAAGGGGTGTTATATATTTAATTTAGATAAAATTTAAAAATATATATTAAAAGAGAAAATTTTAGAATTATAAAGAAAGTTAAGAATGGTGTGTCATTCTTTTTCACGATTTTGATTATTTTTTTTTTACAATTTAGTGATTCTGATCATAATTTATACAAGTTGATCACACATCTCTTTAAACTTGTTTTCTTGGATTCTCTGTTTTAGGAAGATAAGAATGTTAGTTCAGTGGAAGACATTCATCACGAACCAAGAAACAAAGTTGATTGTGGAGACAAGAGGATGAAGCTGGAGAGTAGAACTGAGTTCGTATATAAGAAACAAGAAGATGATGATCTCACCATGACTTGGCCAGAGTTATTTTCGTTGCAGATGAGAGAGGCTAATGGATTCTTAGTCCAAGAAGAAGAGATCCAAATGCTTCCCAATACATTTTACCATGAATTTTTATTGGAGAGGTTATCGCCATCCTACTTATGATTTTCCATTGGTCTTGTTCCTTAAGTTTTTAAGGGTCTTGTACTCTTTGCTTTTTGTTTTTAGGGGCTTAAACATGCTACTATAATTTCTTGTATACTTTTTATTGTTTTGTTTTTACGGGGTTTAAACTTGCTACTTTAATTTCTTGTACACATTAAATTGTTAAGGGTTTTGTAAATAATAATAATAATAATAACATCCATATTTTGGTTTGTTTGAACTTATAAGTAAGATGGGTAGCTTTTTACTTTTTGGAACTTCCATGGACAATGACCACCATACGGTAGGAATGGATCCTTTCATGTCCCTTCTTAACATGATAATGAAAAATTTTAGTCATTCCACAAATCAATTGATAACACGTTTAATGATAAAGCTCATAAATAACAAAAGATAGCATTGTCATTTTAATTGTTGTCTATTGACGATAAATGATTAAATTTTTTCATATTTTTCACATAATATGATCTTGTTAAATAGATACACTAGTTAATCTAGTGGATCCGTATCCCATTAATCTTGTGGCTAAAAAAAGACAAATTTTGGTGCACAAAATTCTTGATTTTTTTTTCTAAATATGATTGGTCTCATGTTTGTTTTTTTAATCAAGTTCAAATTAAATACCTTTCATGAAATAGTTTAATTTGTAAAATCCATGAAATAATTTCCACTAAGAATTGTATTGTAACAATTTCATATTCAATGCACAACAATTTATTTACGGAACAGAGGTATTGCAACTAAGGTGTATCATATAACCTTTATAATTGTAATTTTTATTTGATTTTCGATTTTAATTTTTTTTGAATAATAGGCATTCGGTTGAAACGACAGTTAAGACAGTTTTTTTTTTAATCATGTTGATTAATTTTTTATTAAAAGAATTTAGTAACAATTTCAATAACTTCTTTAATTTTATGACGTGGGGCTCAAGTCAATTATTAACCTATATATAAGTCAAAGTGAGAATGTGTCGATAGATAATATCTGATTAATTCATTACAGATACTTTATGATATTAAGTATGGGTCTTATGTTGTATTAGATTTATCTCTTATATTACATTTATATAAAGAGATATGCCTATTTTTTTTTCTTATTTTAAAAATAAGTGGATTCTACTTTTTTTTTTGGTAAATAAGTGGATTCTACTTTATTTGTCTCACGACATATATATCATATTTTTTTATATTGCATGAGATTTAGATTTATCTCTCATGTTACATTCACATAAAAAAATGTACCTCTTTTTTTTTTATTTGTCTCACAACATATATTACACTCACATAAATTATATATTGTAATCTTTAATTTGAGTACTTTCTTTTTTTTATAATGATATGGACACTATTTCTTCCGAAAAAATTGATTAATAAATCTTGAATTAAATCTTACCCGAAAATTCTCACAAAAAAATATATTTGTAAAAAAAATAAATAAAGTTGAGTATGGAACCAAGGTAAAATTATGGATTGGATGAGGAAAACAGCCTCTTTGTTATAATGTAACTGTTACATCTGGTCTTGCAAGTTGATTTGATATTAATTATAATCAAATGTTTTCCATTATATGGCATTCTGTTGGTATTGATATTAATTATAATTCAATAATTGGAAAATAACATATTAATTAAGTAAATATAAAATTGTTATCAACTATCAAATTGATATCAATGATAACTGAAAAAGTAACTATCAATTTGTTCAATCGGAGAGGTTTAGGATGTTCGTGGTTGGTAATTATATCATGAATCAATATTCATGAGTGAAGAGACGCGCAAGGGATAGTATATAATTGTGGACAATAATAATGATGTATAGCGAAAGGCGTGACATGTGGACACAACAACTAAGAGAGTATGGAGTTCAGAGAATGTACTTGGTTGACTTAACTCCTTATTTATAGATGAGTTACCTGGTTGAAGTTGAATTCTAGACCTCTTGGAATTATTGGGGCCTAATATTCAATCCGTTAGTGATATAAGATTAATATCTTATTTGATAGGATTGCTTCCTTATTTCTCTCTTAGATGATTATCTGTCACAAGCTATTACGATATGGGCCCATAAGGTGGGGCCATAACAGTTGCCTCCGATTCGGCAGTTTGAGGGTTCAGGTTGTCGGGTTGTAATGCTCATTCTAGCACTTCGATTGCGTCTAGGTCCACTTTATGGAGATTCCATTTAGTTAACTTCTGCTTGGGGTTTCCCTACATGCCTTTCTTCAAGGAATGGCTCCTCAGTCCTGTGGCAGGGTCTAAGCTCAGTGTCAGGCTGTGGTCTTAGGTGTCGGGTTACTTGCAACCTTGCTGGCATTTCGGCCGCTTCAGTGTTCTTGGCTGAGGTCTGGTTGAAAGATCAATACACGGGAATGGATAAATCCAAACTCTCTTTGGAGTAATCTACTGGTTCATTTGGAAGGAAAGAAACAACCTTATTTTTAAAGGGAAAAGCATATCAGACCAACAGCTCATTCATCAAGCGTCTATCTTCACTGACTGCTTCTTCTAGTCGAGGGCCACCCTTGGAGCTGCTTGTTGTCAAATTTAGCAAGTGCACTAGTCAAACAAGTAATAAAATGATGAGTAAAGATCGTTCCCACGAGGAATTATGTCAAGCACTGACTAACCAAATGTTGTTCAGTTGAATCAACCAAAAGATTATAAATTGCATTTATTTCTTGTCACCAGAAATTTAGTTTGAATAAAATTAAAGAATTGATAAACAGATAAAGTGTGAATATAATTTAAAGCAAGTAGTCAGATATCAATTTCTCTCAAGAATGAATTTATGGATGAATCAATTTCCATGATGAGTATCTACTATGTGATGTTGATCAACCTTTTTCTTATCATCTCAAGATGTAATGTCTTACTACCCTGATAGACACATTAATCAGAAACCCCAATGTCTTGGTGATCCCTTTCTTAATACATGCATTACTCACTAAGGTCTTAAGACCACATCAGAATCCTAGCATCAATGTCTTGACTACTAGAACACTAATGATGAAGTTGTCAAAAATAGAGAAACAATGTAAACATGTATGTTCTACACTATTTATCAACATGAAGAATTAATCAAGACAACTTCATACAATCACATAATAGATAAACAAAACACCATTCATAAATT